>NC_068368.1:20009992-20149992 GCF_020536995.1 Dreissena polymorpha | reverse complement strand
GCATGCGCCACGCACGTGGGAGATGACACTCCCTCGAGGATTACCTTACACCACGTGACAGGCTGGTTAACTCGAGCCGCGCGTGTTACAGACCATCGCATTGTCGAGCATTCGATATTCAAAAACCTGAACAGAGGCTTTAGCAACATTTCACCGTGGATGCATGATAACAAAATAAACACGCAAAATGCAAAGTTTTATATATTTATTTAAGATTCTTAAAAAAAGGCTAACATCAGGAACAAGTTGTTATACAGGTCTAACGACCCGAACGACTATTATAAATGACTGGTTTTATTAAGTATTTTTACGCCGCCGGGTCGCATGATCGGTGGTATATTGTTTTTGGCCCGTCTCTCTGTTGTATGTGTCTGTCTGTCTGTCATTGTATGGGTGTGTCTGTCCAAAACCTTTACCCTTGGTCATAAATATTGATGATAACAACTTGATATTTGACATACATGTGTATCTCATAGAGCTGCACATTTTGAGTGCTGAAAGGTTAAGGTAATCCTTCAAAGTCAAATATATGGCTTCAAAGCTTCAGTAGGAGGCATTGCGTTTCACAAACACAGCTCTTGTTTCTGTTTGTATTGAGATTCATACACATTGAATACCAATCATCATAGATCTTAAACATGTACAGATGTTTGTGTTACATTTTACAGGTATGCCGGTAACCATATTGGAAGCAACGAACCTTCCTTATAAACAGAGGAAATGCACACATTATGCAAATTAAGTATAAGTGTCTATAATATATTCGTAAAAAAATAATTAAAGACCATGAATTGTGATTTTATACGATATATCAAACAGGAATGTTTCTGCATATAATGAGTTTACTAAAATTACATATCGAATGTATTACAGCCTTTGATAATGTGGAAACACATAACAAGGCAACCCTGTATTGTTCAACGCCTTTCTCAAGAACAATAATGAATTCAAACTACGGAGATTTGTGTATAATACTAGCACTCTACAATTACGTTTGACCGAGATTGCATTTAAACGTGGGCAAATGAACGCTAGAAATTGGCATGAAAGCTTAAATTTA
This sequence comes from Dreissena polymorpha, assembly GCF_020536995.1. Classification (NCBI taxonomy): domain Eukaryota; kingdom Metazoa; phylum Mollusca; class Bivalvia; order Myida; family Dreissenidae; genus Dreissena; species Dreissena polymorpha. The sequence continues at coordinate 20,148,932 of NC_068368.1, read as the reverse complement.
ACGCCGGAAAAATCCCAAGTGTTACAGTTGGCTATTTTGTGAAAGTTATAAGTTAAACGTAATTAAGATGACCATACAATTTTCTAATATGTAGGCATAGACGCTTGGCTTTTGCAAGGGAAATTTGTGTTAATCACGTGAAGGCCATAGCTCCACTTCTTCTGATTACTACACGTGACCTAGGCATTATTTGCACAATACATGTTAATAAGTTTGCTTGCAATCCGATGGAAACACGCAAACCTATTTTATTAAAGGAGTTATAAAGAACTTACAGCACATAATTAAATGGAATATTGGAATACATGACGAGCGTATCTTTGGGAGAACAACAATGGAGAAGGCCAAGGTGCACGTACAGTAGTTCAACCGATTAAATCTTTGTTTTGTCCGATGTTAAATCTATATGAAGTGAAATTCGTAGGATACAAAATTAATGTTGCATAGACTCAGAATATGAACTATCGAAGAAACGTCCTGCTTAAAAATCGTATTAAGGAGTTTTATAAATTCTCCATTGCATACAAAGTACGACGGTATGCCCGTGCTGCTTGCGATATATGGTAGAGTTCAACATAAATGACAACGAGCCTGGCTCCGGAAACGGGACTTTATGCAGTCTGCTGAGGCTAATCAGGGTCGACAATTTCCGCCGTTATGGTATTTTTCGTGCACAGGAAGTCCCATTTTTAAAACAAATGCAGTTTAGGCGGAAATGTCGTCCATGATTAGTCTGTCGAGACGAAACTGTACGTTCATGCATTAAACCTCGTATTCCGGTGGCGAGGCACAGCTTAAAGTTACACAAGTTACGGAAATAACTGCGGTGTACAAACTGACCAATGACTACAAAACAAAAATGGACAGCAAACTGTTCTCCAATGATTTATTATACAGTTTTAGACAATAAAATTACAAATATAAAATGCGAAGCATCTAAACAATTCAGATCACTTTCATTAGGAGCACGGGTCATTTGTATTAAACCAAAAATCAATTTAACGAACTAAGGTAAGTTGAACAAAATGAAGCAACGGTCATCTTATTTACAACAAGACTATTGCCAAGCAATATATGTCCCCTACCGGCTCCACCATTGTAACAAATTTTAGATTTTTTCCCATATTTGTTGCCATAGCAACCAGAATTTTTGACGTAAGAACAAAATGAAATTACGTGCACAATGTCCATATTGCCATGTTTCAAGTTTCATGAAAAAATATTAAGAACTTTTAAAGTTATCACTGCATCCAGAAAAGTGTGACATACTCACGGACACACAGAGCGCAAACCAATAGTCCCCTCCGGTGGATCCGGTAGGGGACAATAACTTGACCCGCAGGTTGATACTTCAGAGTTAATAATGGTAGTGCATGAACAAACATGATGTATTTAAATATCGGTTTAATGTTTATAATTGATTATTTGTTGATATAAATAACCACAACTACATTAAAATATTATCTTACATTGAAAAAATGTATATATTCCCCAAAATGTGAATATTACTTTGAGATCATGAAAACAATAATTTGAATGATTTTTTACAAGTATCGTTAATTTGGCATATAAATGTTACTTATTGTTTACTACAATTACAATTTAATACATATTTGTTCTATGTTACCAATTAACTTGCCTATCAACCCTTTCCCTCTCAGATGCACAGTGAAAATGGCTATATGCAAACAGCATAAAACCAGAACAGCCTGCGAGTAACTCCCAGTCTGTTCAGGTTTTATGCTGTTTGCTGCACATCAGTATCTCTAGTTTGAATTTCTAGTTTGAAATGAAGCCTTAAAATGTTTAATATGAAGTCTTAAAATTAAATGTAACTTTTTAAGATACTACAAATGTATGAAAATACGTATCTAATTGGTAAAAGGTTAACATGTGTAACTTCAATTATCCAATATTGTGTTCCTATAAATTGTTTCACTCTTAAACGTCATATATTTTTTACCCTTTGCCATCCTATAGCTTCATTATTTTGTAACTTACCCTCTAACATCTATACTTTTTTCACAAAACAAACACTTGGTAAACTATTGTATTAATCATATTCAATTGATTAAAAAATTGCCAATGAGTTGTTATTTAAAGACAGAAACACAACAGGAATGTTTGACGACTTTTTGCAACAATTATCAGTGTGACTTGGTAGAATCAGTATACCTACAATGGCGACACAATAGATCACTATTAATTATTTACTTAGCACCCTATTATATCGCTTAACAAAATAAAATAGAAACAAGAGTGCCAAACTGTCACAAGATACACCTATTTGAAGGTTTTGGACATCATTTAGACACAACTTCTGACCAAATATGGTGAAGATCTGATGAAAACTACTTCAATTAGTGAGCGGACACCATGCTAAATCCTTGAAATGCATTTATTGACCCGGTGACCTATTTTTTGACACGGCATGACCCATATTCGAAATTGACCTAGATATTGTCTAAATACAAATTCTGACCAAATTTGGTAAAGATCGGATGAAAACTACTTCAACAAGAGCTTGTCACAGTAGTGCCAAATCCCCGCCATAGTGTGTTTGCTTGTATGGAACATTTGATTTAGAGAGTAGAATATTATTTGTTAAACATTAAAACTTGACCTAGATATTGTCTAGATTCAATTTCTGACAAACTTTGGTGAAGATCAGATGAAAACTACTTCAATTAGGATGAAACTATTTAAAATAGGGAGTAGACACTGCTGTGGAAGCCCCCGCCTGTCAAGGTTGAAACTATAATACGTCCCGTTTTGAAAAATGGGCATATAAAAAGTAGATGTTTTGTATCACAAAAATAAAAGCCTAAACTGAAATGTCAACTAGCACTGCATGAACATTAATGTTAATGAACAACATACAAAGATTATAGATATAGTTTATGAAGGGTATGGTAACATATAAATACAAGTTAATACAATACCATTTAAATGATGACTGTATTCACAGTCTATATGATGTATATACACAGTTTATATTATGTGAATGAACTTTATCAAAAGTAATGATGACATTTGCAGTCTTTACAATGTATTTTCAGCCTTTATAATATGTTGGCTATCTATAAAATGTATTAGTCTATAGAATGTTTTGGCAGACATTATAATGTATTGGCAGTCTACACAATTTTCCCACTCTTTAAAATATACTAGAGCTTTGTAACAGAAGTGACGTATACCCCCACATGCTGCATTAACACAGACTATTTTGCATGCTGTCTTCACAAAACAAGAGAAGCTAATTTATGGTGATTTTTAATAATTATTATGCCATTATCATTTATAGCCATTTTGACCTTTGAACTCTTGAATTCTTTCACATGACGCGCCGTCCAATGACTGTGAACAAAATTAATGTACTGAGTCATTTTAAAATCTCAAAATGGATGACATAGTTATGGCCCGGACAAGATCATTTATTGCCATTTTTGACCGTTTAACTAAATGTGTGACCTTGACCATGGACATATCGACATAATTCTCTCGTGCGACACACCGTCCAATGATGGTGAATAAATGTGCCTAATGATTTTAAAATCTTTCAATGAATGACATAGTTATGGCCTGGACAAGCTCATTAATGATCGTTGAACTCAATGTGTGACCTTGGATATCAACGTTATTCTTTCACGTTACACACCGTCAAATGATGAACAAATTTGCCATGATTTCAAAATCTCACAATAAATGACAAAGTTATGGCCCGGACAAGCATTTGACCTTTGAACTCCAAGTGTGACCTTGACCTTGGAGATAGTATCAAGATACTTTTTTCATACGACACATTGTCCCATGATGGTGAACAAATGTACCAAGTCATTTTAAAATCTAACTATAAATGACATAGCTATGGTCCGCACAAACTTTCGGTTCAAAACACACTAAGTGACCGTGACCTAGTTTTTGACCTGGCATGACCCATATTCAAACTTGACCTAGACATCATCTAGATACAACTTCTGACCAAGTTTGGTGAAGATCTGATGAAATTCGGAACAGACCAACCGACAAAGTGACTCCTATATAGCCTCATTACCAATGGTAATGGGGGTATAATAAGCATTCTACAATCTGTATTTGCAGTACATATAATCAGATGTGTAGAAAGTCTTTACTAAAGTGTCGATGACATTGGCAGTCTATACAATGTATTCACAGTGTATACAATCAGTTACGTGAAGTCTTATGTAAAATTTTCACTACCGGTATATTGGAATATGGTCACATACTAAGTCTATATGATTAGAATGAAGTCCATAGATAGTCACAGATAGTGATGATGTACTGTTTATACAATGAATATGAAGTCTTTATTCAAAGACATTTGACAATTTACAGTGTTGTGATGAGAATACTGCCTTTATCACGCAAAATATGACATACTCAATATAAATTAATAAATGAATTCAGTCTATATGAATATCAGGTGTGTTATCAGGATGCAAATGAAATCTGTATAAACATCAGGCAAGTACATTTGAGAAAATATATACGATACCTCTCAGTCTGTGCCGTTACAATTAAGTTTTCATGAACATCAGGTCAGTCTATGTGATGAGATTGTAGTATAAGAGATCGCCTATCAAGAAGAAGTGAATGCCTATGAAAGGAAAATAAGTATAAGTGAATGTCTATGAAATTAAAATGAAGTCTATGTAAATGCCTATGAAATGATAATGAAGTCTATGAAATGAAAATAAAGTATATGGCAATGCCTATGAAATAGACACAAAGTCTATGGCAATAAAATTAGAATGAAGTCTATGAAATGAGAATGAAGTCTATGAAATGAGAATGAAGTCTATGTCAATACCTATGAAATGATAATGAAGTTTAAGTGAATGCCTATGAAATGAGACTTAAGTCTATGTGAACGCCTATGCAATGAGAATGTAATTTGTGTAAATGCCTATGAAATAAGAATGAAGTCTATAAAATGAAAATGAAGTCTATGTAAATGCTAATAAAATGAGAATCAAGTCTTTGCCAATGAAATAAGAAGTCCATGAAATGAGCATGAAGTCTATGTAAATGCCTATGAAATGATAATGAAGTCAATGAAATGAAAATGAAGTATATGGCAATGCCTATGAAATAGAAATGAAGTCTATGGCAATAAAATGAGAATGAAGTCTATGAAATGAGAATGAAGTCTATGTCAATACCTATGAAATGATAATGAAGTTTAAGTGAATGCCTATGAAATGAGACTTAAGTCTATGTGAACGCCTATGCAATGAGAATGTAGTTTGTGTAAATGCCTATGAAATAAGAATGAAGTCTATGAAATGGAAATGAAGTCTATATCAATGAAATGAAGTCTATGTCAATGCCAATGAAATGAAATCCATGTCAATGCTCATGAAATGAGAATGAGATCTATGTCAATGCTTATGAAATGAGAATGAAGTCTATGTCAATGAAATGAGAATGAAGTCTATGTCAATGCCTTTGAAATGAAAATGAAGTCTATGCTAATGCCTATGAAATGAGAAATTAGTCTATACCAATGAAACGAGGATAAAGTCTTTGAAATGAGAATGAAGTCTATGTCAATGAAATGAGAATGAAATCTATGTCAATGCCTAGGAAATCTATGTTAATTAAATATAATGAAGTCCATGAAATGAGAATCAAGTCTATGTGATTGACTTGAAATGAGACTTAAGTCTATGTAAATGCCTATGAAATGAGAATGAAGTCAATGAAATGAGAATGAAGTTTATGGCAATGCCTGTGAAATGAAAATGAAGTCTTTGTTAATGAAATGAGAATGAAGTCTATGAAATGAGAATGAAGTCTATGGCAATACATATGAAATGAGAATGAAGTCTAAGTCAATGCCTATGAAATGAGAATAAAGTCTATGGCAATGAAATGAGAATGAAGTCTGTGTCAATGCCTATGAAATCTATGTCAATGCTTATTAAATGAGAATGAAGTACATGTCAATAAAATGAGAAAGAAGTATATGAAATGAGAATGAAGTCTATGTCAATGCTAATAAAATGAGAATTAAGTCTTTGTAAATTAAATCAGGTCTATGTTATGAGAATAAAATCTATGTCAATGCCTATGAAATGAAGTCTATGTTAATGACATGAGAATGAAGTCCATAAAATGAGAATGATGTCTATGAAAGGAGAATGAAGGCTATGTGAATGCCTGTGAAATGAGAATTAAGTCTATGTGAATGTCTTTGAAAAGAGAATTAAGTCTTTATGAATGTCTATGAAATGAGAAAGAGAAGCATGTTTCAAGAACTATGAGCACAGCATAAATGATAACATTATGATATAATGTAAAAAATAATCAGCGCTCTCCAAAGCAGCGTGTTCATATATCTTTTCAGTATAATGTACATTTTCTGTCAGTTTCCTGAGATTTCAATACCATCAGTAGAAACAGTGATACGGAGATAATGCATGTTTAACTAAACATCATTTCAATATACAAAAAAGAAACATACATTCTGCTTAATTGCAGTCAAATTATGTAACATGATCAGTATCTCACAAAATGACCCTAAACAAACACGAATTAAGTTTCAAATGAATACCTACACTAGAAATTGCGACAGGATGTTGCAATTTTACTTAAATTAAATTTTCAAGTACAAAAAGGGGGCATAATTCTTCTTTAGTGCAGATTAGTGACTTCAATCATCCCAAAGTTATATGTTAAGTTTTGATTGAAAATCTCTAGTGAAATCAGTGATAAAGAGATGTTGCACATCAACCTCAACTAAAGTATAACACAGACATCAAATAAGGGCCAGTAGATTACCTTGGACATTTCAGTAGTCCCGCTAAAATGTCTTAAATGATTAAATAATTTCTTCAAGTATAATTATAAACGTTCCCATAATTCAAAGGAATTAAAATTAAATAAAAAACTAGGGATTTGTCACAGACATGACTTCATACCCAGCACCACTTTGATGGTGATATCCCAGAGAACTTGCTTAATTACAGAACCCTTTACCACTTAGATATTAAGTTTGACCCATTTGTAGTCCCTTAAAAATCCAATTAAATCAAAGACTTTTCTTGTTAATTTCACAAGTTAAATGCTGCATTATTTACACTAAGGTACTGATAAGCAGTAAACAGCATAAGACCTGAACAGACTGCGACTTGCTGGTTGAATATAGCCATTTTCACTTTACTTCTGAGTGGGAAAGGATTTATAAAGTTTATGCTGACTTAACCACCGAGTGACTCAAATCTATCCCCAAGCAAACTACATTTGCAAGAGTATCAAGATGTGAAGTGTTTTGGTGTATAAAAAAGATTATGAATCTAACAAAGCACTGCCAATGATAATGCTAATTAAAATAGATTTTGAATTATTGCTTTATCGTGTTTATGTATGCTCTCAGCAAACAAAAGATCATGAATATCGGCACAATTTGTGTGTACTAAGCTATCAGCAGATAAATGACTGGAAATAAATTAGAATTCTTAGAACCTCAAATTAAAATCATTAAAATGTAGGTCTAGTTTATAATTCTACCAAACCATCTATTAAATACACAGACACAATAAATATGACAAACATATAGGATTGATTTGAACACCAGATTGCATCTTGGTGAGCCACACAAACTGCTAAGTACATTCAGCTTATCATACAACAGTCAAGCAAGCAAAAGAAGATAAAATACATGTAAATGCATGAAGTCATGTAATAAATAGGAGGATCTGAATGTAACACTAAAATGTGTCCATATCTTCTGTATCACTGTAAGTGTGATCCACTGGTTCTAGTTTCACGCAGGTGTCTACAAGTTCTTGTTGGATGCAGGTATCAAGGGGCTCCTGTTTGACACCACAGGGCTCCTGTTTGATACGGGTCAGCATTGCGGCCGAGGAGTCAGGGTCCCTAGGGGCAGTGGAAGAGGCAAAGGTGAAGTGTCCTGCCCGCAGTGTGGGGACATTGACAGAGGACTTGTCGTCTACGTCTTCATCATCCATGTTATCAGGCTCTTGGCTGATACTGCCAAGGGAGCTGAAACTGAATCACAATCAATATGAGACCTGTGGTGTGAAAAACTCAACTCAGATTACCCTAGGAAGTCTGCACAGGCTTATCAAAGGAAGACTCTTCTAAACAAATACCCAATTAAGGCAGTTAGTTATTTCAATTACAGTATTCACATTGACATAAAGCCAGACATAACCAGAGATGTGTTTGTCAAAAACACAATGCCCCCAATTGCGCCGCTTTGAAATAAAATTCAATATATCATTTGGCAGGTTTAGAAATTATCTCCCTTTTAAAGCTTATAACTTCCCTTGGATTGTATTTTTTTTACTTTTGACCTTGAAGGATGACATTGACCTTTCACCACTCAAAAGGTGCAGCTCCATGAGATACATATGCATGCCAAATATCGAGTTGCTATCTTCAATATTGCAAAAGTTATGGCCAATGTGAAAGTTTTTGGTCGGACGCACAGACTGACGGACAGTTCTACCAGGGGCATAAAAACTAACTTTTAACATAAAAGGAAAACGCCTAAAATATAAATGTTTAATATGACCTTAACCTTTAAGAGAGCAACATCATTTATGCAAACAGGGGTCAGCAGAGAGGGCGACTTGGACAAGAATTTGCGCCGAAAGTCGGATAATGTCACTTTATTTAAAGAGCTAGGAGAAATCCATTTTGCCCTAATTTTCAAGTCATTTCATAAACAAACAATGTCTGTAAAGCAACCTATTCCAGCTAACACAATTTATTTCTTTACACCCGTTTAAAATCCAATTAAACTAGTGCAGTAAACTGTTTCATAACTTTCAGATAATTTTCACAGATCTTATCCTCTATGGAGCCGATTCGTAAGTGGTCTACTGTGCATGTCCCTGCATGCATGCGGTAATGTAGTATTGATTAATGACTTCTGTTGATCTTACAGCTTTAACTCGCAAGAAACTTGCGGGTGGGTGAGGAAGGGATGTAAATATTTTTTGCATGAATTAAGAAAACAAAGTCATGACTTCTTTATTTCTGCTTACTTCTGTTTATATGCCAGTCAAAAGAGAAGTGACTTCTCCCTAAAATTTGACCATAGGCCAACCATAGGGTTGAAAAAGCCTTCATATAAGGATAATTTGTGCCAATTTATTTCATATCCCTTTCAGCACAACAAATGTATTGATGTAATTCTTTCACGCGACACACCGTCCAATGATGGTGAACAAATGTGCCAAATGATTTTAAAATCTCACAATGAACAACATAGTTATGGCCCGGACAAGGTCATTTATGGCCATGACCTTTGAACTTTAAGTGTGACCTTGACCTTGGAGATATCCAAGTAATTCTTTCACGCAACACACCAGCGTTTTTTTTCCTTCTTTGAACGGGTCCGGTAAACGGCCCTGTTCCCAATCGGGACCGGACCTGGTCCCAAAATCGCCGACGGACCCTTTCAAATTTAGAAAACGGTCTTATCCCAAATAGTCTATATAAAAACGGCCTCGTATCGATTCGAAAATCCCAAATAGACTATCTTTTTTGTCTCAAAACGACTTCAGAAGTTAGTAAACAAGTATGAAAAGGAAACGGTTGTTGTTGTAGTTGTTGTTCTTTTAGAATGAGGCCGACGCAACTTCCGATAGGTGGAGCCACCTAGTTACCAAGTTGACTGTTCCCCGGCCGGCATTCATAATGCGGCATTATTGAATGCTGGCGGGGAAACAGTCAACCAAATAAGGCAATAGTAGTAAAATTGACCTTGTTTTGTACGCTTCGATAACAATGTTTCACATGTTCGTGACAGTTGTTTATTGAACGTTCTCGTTAAATACAGATTCAATATACAAAATAAAACCCTTATCCGAAAAGAATGATAGATATTTCGAAATGCCGACTTTGACAAAATATTTTCCCGGGTTTTGGTTTTATTCGTAGCGACGTCTTTATGTAGTAAACAAACCCAAATATGGAAATACGAAATCTCGTTTTACTCTTCAAATACTCGTGGCGAAGTTAAATAGTCAACTACTTCCGACGATTTTGCACACTCGCATCGTGGTTTTTATATAAATAGCCAGAAAATGAGTCACAATTCAAAATACTACTTGAAGAAAGTGAACAAAACGAAATCAGCCAAGCATAAAAGTCTTGAAGACTTTGGGTTTCGTCCTGAACCAAAGAAAATTAAATTCTCCGTGAGGTCCGATGATGGTACCCTTCAAGAATTTTCAAGAAACCATTGAGACTGACAAATGGTGAAATTGCTTGTAATAAGCACGTCACCCTTTGACACAATGTTTTCCACCTAAATTTCTGTTTTCCATTATAACAATGGTCATCTGCTGGCCCTTTTAATTTAGACAAGTTATCTCAAATTGCCACACAAAGTAATTGTTTAATTGGGCTTTATGCCATTTTAAACAATTTTAAGTTATATTGCAGCAATACCCATTAATTCTATCTTGAAAACCAGTTCTTATTTTTTTTTAAAGAAAAACTGGTATTTGTTATACAGACTTATGATCTACCCTATCCCAGAATGCCATTGATAGTGTATAAAAGCATTGTTTACTACATAAAATAGATTCCAGTTGATGTATTTGTATGATTTTTTATATTTCCCAATTTGATGGATTTCACGACGCGAAAATTCCCTATTTGAAGGATTTTGCGACTCAAAAATTCCCAATTTCTAGGGGACAGGACCTGTTCCCAAACAGGTGAAAAAAAACGCTGCACACCATCCAATGATGGTGAACAAATGTTCAAAATGATTTTAAAATCTTACAAATAATGACATAGTTATGGTCCGGAAAAGCTCATTTATTATCGTTGAACTCAAAGTGTGACCTTGGAGATATCGACATAATTCTTTCGCGCGACACACCGTCCAATGATGGTGAACAAATTTGCCAAATGATTTTAAAATCTCTCAATAAATGACAAAGTTATGGCCCGGATAAGCATTTGACCTTTGAACTGCAAGTGTGACCTTGCCCTTTGAGATATCGACGTACTTTTTTTCACATGACACACCGTCCCATGATGATAAACAAATGTACCAAGCTATGGTCTGGACAATCTTTCAGTTTAAAACACACCAAATGACGACGCGACCTAGTTTTTGACCTGGCATGATCAATATTCAAACTTGACCTAGACATTATCTAGATACAACTTCTGACCAAGTTTGGTGAAGATGGGATGAAATATCAGGACAGACTGACCGACGGACTGGACAAGCTCATTTATGGCCATTTTTGGTCTTTGAACTTAAAAGTGTGACCTTGACTTTGGAGATATCGATGTAATTCTTTCGCGCTACACACCGTCCAATGATGGTGAACAAATGTGCCAAATGATTTTAAAATCTCACAATGAACAACATAGTTATGGCCAGGACAAGGTCATTTATGGCCATTTTTGACCTTTGAACTTTTAGTGTGACCTTGACCTTGGAGATATCGACGTAATTCTTTTGCGCAACACAACGTCCAATGATGGTGAACAAATGTGCCAAATGATTTTAAAATCTTACAATGAATGACATAGTTATGGTCCGGACAAGCTCATTTACGACCGTTGAACTCAAAGTGTGACCTTGACCTTGGAGATACGGACATAATTCTTTCGCGCGACACATTGTCAAATGATGGTGAACAAATTTGCCAAATGATTTAAAAAGCTCTCATTAAAGGACAAAGTTATGGCCCGGACAAGCATTTGACCTTTGAACTGCAAGTGTGACCTTGCCCTTTGAGATATCAACGTACTTTTTTCACATGACACACCTTCCCATGATGATGAACAAATGTACCAAGTCATTTTAAAATCTAACGATAAATGACATAGTTATGGTCCGGACAAACTTTCAGTTTAAAACACACCAAGTGACCCGTGACCTAGTTTTTGACCTGGCATGACCCATATTCAAACTTGACCTAGACATCACCTAGATACAACTTCTGACCAAGTTTGGTGAAGATCGGATGAAATTTTGGGAAAGACAGACAGACCGACCAACAAAGTGACTCCTATATAGCCCTCATTACCAATGGTAATGGGGGTATAAAAAGTAACACATAACCAACATACATGAATAGGCACTTACTATAAAGGGCACAGCCCCCAACCCGCTAGAGCCCTATATTTTGTGATTTTTTTGTCTTTCTACTTGAACTTTCTGTTTCTGTTCTGCAAAGTATTAATCACCAGACCAAAATTTGGAATTTTGTAGCATCAATTTTACTGACCAAAACATAGAAATTAAGAATAATAGTGTTTTGAATTTTATATATAATAATAATATATACTTTTTTAGATAGTGGAGAGGACTGAATTTTTCAAAATTTGACCAAAAAATAAACACCAGTTGCTGTCTCCCTCACTGGGTGGGTCCCACTGGTGCAGCAGACGTCTCCACGTGCGCACCTGGCTGTCCCACGACCTCCGGCTGGTCTTCAGGACTTTGTTAGGAGTCCTAGGGTGGACACCACGCACTCTCTTGCTCCTAAAATATTTTTGTTCAATCTTTGAGAAACAGTGACTGTGATCTTGACCTAGTTGATCCAAGCTGAATCCCAGGCAAGTTATACATGTAAGCCACCTGCACACACACAAGCACAATATCTAGATCCAAACTCAATTTATTAATCCTTTATCGTATTTTAACAATATGTATTCCCTTGGAAAGTTACATTAAATTATATACCTTTCTACTAAATTCATGTAACAATGATGTTTAAAAGGCTTTATTGAAACCAGATGAGTAGCAAACAGCATAAAATCTGAAAGTCTGCGAGTTACTCGTCGGCTGTTCTGGTTTTATGCTGTTTGCACTTAGCCATTTTCACTTTGCTTCTAAGTGGGAAAGGGTTAGTATCACCAACTGGCCAACCATCTCAAAAGCAGACACTGAGTACAACGGTCACTGTGGCCATTTCTTTGAGTAACCGCTGTTCTCAGTTTGGGCTGTAAACACAAAATTTCTGTGCAAACTCTCCAAAATGGCTGTGCAATGACTCCAAAATTGTTGTGCAATATCCATACAAACCATTTTATTCACTGTGACCTTGACCACTCACTAAACTCCAATCCTAAGCAAGGTCCCCATGCAAGCTTGCAATATCTAAACTTTGCTCAAGAAAGGTCAATTCTAACTAGAGTTATCTACCCGAGACTATCTTTTTAAAAAAAAACATGTTTTAAGAGACATGTTGCATTATTTTATATAAATTTTAGTGAAAGAGACAAGAGAAGTGAACTAATGTTGTTTCATGTCGTAATAATGTTACATATCAACATTGGGTAACAAGTTTTTAAAACCTCAGATCTGTATTTCTATGCAAGGGGCTTTTGATGAGTGCACCTACTGGTCAATCATGCTGGAGTATCGATCATAGGCCACTGTGTTCTTGCCGTAGTCGATGTCCTTCTGTCTCCTCATCAGCACATGCTCATCTGTCTCGTGCTCTACAAAACTGCAAGAGCAACAAGCTAGCAGTGTGCTCTGGGAGAATTGGACTTAACGCATGTGCTTAAAGTGTCATCCCAGATTTTCCTGTGCAGTCTGGATAAGCTCATCAGGGACAACACTTTCTGCGTACACTAAATATAAGTTAAGAACAGACTTCCATTGAATGGAAAATACCTTAAAAGTGGAAAGTGTCCTCCCTGATTAGCCTGTATTATTCACACAGTTTAAGCTTGGACAACACTTTACCAGTATACATTAAGCCCTATTTTCTCATACTGCAATTTTTTTACAGAAACACTGGACAAGTGAAAAAATGAAGCCTTAAAAAGTTAAACTTGCACTAAAAATATGACGACTTATTGCCTAACCTGACACCTACTGAAACAATAGCTATAAGATAACATTAATGACTTTTTTTAAAGCTTATGTAATAATTTAACCCCAAACTTACCTTTTCTTCTGGGATTCGTTTTGCTGTTGGTTAGACACCAACTTGGCATCCAATTTATCTCTCTTGGCATCCAATTTATCTCTCAAGTCACCTGATCGAGTGTTCATGGAACTTTGGATCTTTTCACGAAGATCTAACTTTCTACGTGATCTGTAAAGATTTTTACATACGTTTTTTGTTCTTTGGTACTTTTAGTATTCCCATTATTATCAGCTAATTTACACATTATATGAGCCTTGTTTTGGAAACACTGGGCTTACAGCCATGTGCTTAGAGTGTCGGTCCAGATTAACTTTTGTAGCCTGCATATGCACATTAGTGATGACATTTCACTTTAATGGATTTTTTTTGTTTAACATTTCCTCCATTATAAGCAGAGTGAAAATGGCTTTAGCAACCAGCATAAAACCAGAACAGCCTGCGAGTTACTCGCAGTCTAATCCGTTTTTATGCTGTTTGCTGCCCATCAGTAACTAAGAGTTGGAAATGAAGCCTTTAAAACTTAACTTTAGTAAGGAAGGTATTTCATTAAATGTAACTTTTTAAACGACTACAAATGTGTGAAAATACGTATCTAAGTGGTAAAGGGTTAATTTAAGTGTTTTCTACATGAAAATCCTATCTCACAGCAAGTGTTGTCCCTGATAACCCTGTGCGGACTTCAGAAGCTTATCTGGGACGACACTTAACTCACATGCATTAAGCATTGTTTTCCTAGAACAAGGCTCATACACTATGGCGGGCTGTAAGAAGTAAGTAGGGCCAGCTCACCTTTCCTGCCGCTGCTCCTGATCTATCTGCTCCGACCAGTCTTGGGCACTGGAAAACTTTTGACCGCCCTCAGGGGTCCACCTGAAGTGGAGCATCAGAAAACAATGCTTGAGGTCATTGTTTCAAATAAAATGGAGAAGGCTTTACAAATGCTTTCATGAAAAATCTATTTCGATTGATGACAGGGGAAATGACATTTTAAGGTATATTAATGTATGCAAGGTATTTGTGAGTCTCTAGTGTAACAGCATTTGCCCCTTTTTCATACTCTTTTGTAATTTGAGTTCAGAAAGTCTGTGAACATATCCCTTTAACTCTTCCAGTGCTGGAAACCAATTTTGAAGGCCTTTGCAAACAGTTTGGATCCAGATGAGACGCCACAGACATGGTGTCTCATCAGGATCCAAGCTGTTTGCTATTCTGATAGTATTCTTTGAAAATAATCAAAGAAAATGCTAATTTTAGAAATTCTGCAGACGACATTTTAGCAGACGACAAATTTCCCAGCATGCAAAGGATTAAGTTTTTAACGAACAGTGCTCCGGGAAAACCGAATTTAAGATAGGGTGTAAAGTGTTGTCCCAGATTAGCCTTAGGGTGTAAAGTGTTGTCCCAGATTCAGGTTTTTTTTTGGCCCGATTTTATAGCCGAAATTCGGCTATGTTCCCAATCCCAAAAAGTATACTTTTTTCCCAAAATGTGGCAAACAATTCCCAATTTCCACATTTTTTTTTTTTTTTTTTTTTTTTTTTAGAAAGAAGTGTCTACTGCTTATTTTATCGCAATTTTAATTCAATTACATCTAACAAAGTATTAAATGATTTCGTTCTTTTAATGTGAATGATAATAAAGAGTTATATCAAATTTATAGTATTTCCTTAATCACTCTTCGTGTGGAAAAAAAGGCTAATTAATTTATTTTCCCAATTTTATGAAAATGCCGATAAAATTCCCAATTCCAAAGCCATGGGCTATCTTCCCAAAAAGTGGGAAAAAAACCCTGAGATTAGCCTTAGGGTGTAAAGTGTTGTCCCAGATTAGCCTTAGGGTGTAAAGTGTTGTCCCAGATTAGCCTTAGGGTGTAAAGTGTTGTCCCAGATTAGCCTTAGGGTGTAAAGTGTTGTCCCAGATTAGCCTTAGGGTGTAAAGTGTTGTTCCAGATTAGCCTTAGGGTGTAAAGTTTTGTCCCATATTAGCCTTAGGGTGTAAAGTGTTGTCCCAGATTAGCCTTAGGGTGTAAAGTGTTGTCCCAGATTAGCCTTAGGGTGTAAAGTGTTGTCCCAGATTAGCCTTAGGGTGTAAAGTGTTGTTCCAGATTAGCCTTAGGGTGTAAAGTGTTGTCCCAGATTAGCCTTAGGGTGTAAAGTGTTGTCCCAGATTAGCCTTAGGGTGTAAAGTGTTGTCCCAGATTAGCCTTAGGGTGTAAAGTGTTGTCCCAGATTAGCCTTAGGGTGTAAAGTGTTGTCCCAGATTAGCCTTAGGGTGTAAAGTGTTGTCCCAGATTAGCCTTAGGGTGTAAAGTGTTGTCCCAGATTAGCCTTAGTGCGTAAAGTTTTGTCCCAGATTAGCCTTAGGGTGTAAAGTGTTGTCCCAGATTAGCCTTAGGGTGTAAAGTGTTGTCCCAGATAAGCCTTAGGGTGTAAAGTGTTGTCCCAGATTAGCCTTAGGGTGTAAAGTGTTGTCCCAAATTAGCCTTAGGGTGTAAAGTGTTGTCCCAGATTAACCTTAGGGTGTAAAGTGTTGTCCCAGATTAGCCTTATTAAAGTGTTGTCCCAGATTAGCCTTAGGGTGTAAAGTGTTGTCCCAGATTAGCCTTAGGGTGTAAAGTGTTGTCCCAGATTAGCCTTATTAAAGTGTTGTTCCAGATTAGCCTTTGTGTGTAAAGTGTTGTCCCAGATTAGCCTTAGTGCGTAAAGTTTTGTCCCATATTAGCCTTAGGGTGTAAAGTGTTGTCCCAGATTAGCCTTAGGGTGTAAAGTGTTGTCCCAGATTAACCTTAGGGTGTAAAGTGTTGTCCCAGATTAGCCTTATTAAAGTGTTGTCCCAGATTAGCCTTAGGGTGTAAAGTGTTGTCCCAGATTAGCCTTATTAAAGTGTTGTTCCAGATTAGCCTTAGGGTGTAAAGTGTTGTCCCAGATTAGCCTTAGTGTGTAAAGTGTTGTCCCAGATTAGCCTTAGGGTGTAAAGTGTTGTCCCGGATTAGCCTTTGGGTGAAAAGTGTTGTCCCAGATTAGCCTGTGCTGTCAATATGGGCTAATAAGGTTTACAATTTTCCATCTATTCTTGATTTTTGTTTAGAATACTTCTTTTCACAGAAAAATTCTATTAAAGCGGAAAGTGTCGTCCCTGGTAAGCCTGTGTCCATTCATAAAGCCCTGTTTTCCATGGCTCATATTTATTCTTCTTATCAAAGTATACAAGACGGATGCTATGATAAATGCTGGTTGCTAAGTTACTGTGTGCAGGCTACTTACGCCTCGTCTGGTAGTGGCAGAAGCAGCTTCTCCACTGTAGAAGGCCTCTTTCCACGGGGACTCTGGGTGTCACTGAAACAACAACACCATACTGTGCACACTTGTTTATTATTATTAACAGGACAGCTAATTTAAGGTTTCATTTTGGCACTTAAAAGAAGCTACAGACCCAGTATACAGGCACTTGTATCTTTATTTAATTTGCATTACGATAAAATAAATATATTTATACGCCAATGTCAATGATGACTTCAAAAACTAAAGTTGCAGTAGGGATTAAGTAAAAGAAAATTAGCAGGGGGTGGGGCTGGACTTCTATTTCCATGCCCAACGCTATTTATGTGCCCCCCATGTGTATTTCCCACTCTTTTAAAGTATGTCTCACCCTAAGGCCTTGTTATCATCGAGTGCCCAATTTCGACGCATACAAGCAGTTTGTTGAAGTTTTGTTACTCAATACAGGGATTTATGTATTTTTTTTTATTTCATCACACATTTACCTTTTATTTACACAGTTTAAATTCGATTGATTGTGTTATCAACAAAAAATCGTTGAAAAACGAAATGTCCCAAGTCTATGTAACGGAGGCCATATTCGTTGAGAGTGCCCTAAAACGACGCATCTGATTGGTTACCTGATTTCAATGTAAATATCACTCCTGTGGAGACTGAATGCATACAATATTAACTTATGATTGTTGTACTTAAATTTGTATCACTGTAAAAGCAATATGGAACTGAAATTAATCAAATGAAATATGGTTTTTAATTTTGGGATGCCATACTTTCTGGCAGTGGCCTTAATAGGGGGCCCTGTCAGCAACCCCTTGTCATAAGCTGTGTTTATGGAAGTAGGGTGAATATAACCCGTACTTCTTTTGTGGAACCTACAATTATAATTAAGCAAACGAAAATAAGTACTAAATATAATATGCAATTACCAACATAAACACTTGCTACATGTAGTTTAAATTGTATTACAGCATAACCAAAAAACATATCCGGACTTCAAATCAAAGTTTACGCGTACACCGCTTTCATAGTGAAAATTAATCTATTTATAAGATGTTTTGTCAAATTGCAGTCACGTGACTTATGAATGAAATAGTGAACTTTTGCAGACGAAACAGATGCATTATCCCACGGTCTTATTTACAAAGACAATTGGGTGTAATGTGTTCAAAAGTTTTGCATTAATTAAAATACATAAAAATCCATTAATTGCAAACCAATCAACCATATCTTACCTTTTAACCCGCTATTTTCCACATAATAAACAACAACTATAGTAAATTGTGCGTAGTGTACCATGTGCTATTGTATGACGTCAACGAATGTCGCATATGTGTCAAACAGAGGCAAAACAAAAAATGCGTCAAATTAGGGCAGCGTCAATTCGGGTCACTCAGCGCTAGTCCCTTTTATTTGTCAATGTTCTGGTATTAAAATACAGAAACACCAAATGTGTTTTTATTGGATTTTTACAACTTTATGACTTGTATTAACATAATAGATTTTAACACCAAATTTAACTTCATGCTGAATGGATGATAAATATTGGAACTCGAGTGAAAACAACTTAATTAAGTCTGTTGCACTGTAAAAAAAATTACCATCAGGTGAAGTGATACAAAAACAAGAGCACCGCCTTGCAGGTGCAGACCGCCCATCTATTTTTCTTTTTAAAGGTGTAGGGACCTATCTCAATTTCAAACACAAAAGAGGGAGGGGCGGATTGGAGAGTATAGTGTGGGGGTGTGGTCATTTATTACATTATCTTCCAAAAATGCAAGTTTTTTTTTTTGGGAGGGGGGGGGGGGGGGGGCATTCTTGGAAGGGATGGTTGGACGGTATTTCAAAAATAAAATAATAAAAATAAATATTTGTGTTTTTTAACCATGTTTGAAAAAAACAAGAGATGTGTTTGTCAGAAACACAATGCCCCCTTTTGCGCCGCTTTGATTTTTTTTTTTACCTTTGACCTTGAAGGATAACCTTGAACTTCAACCACTCAAAATGTGCAGCTTTATGAGAACGCCGCTTTGAAATATTATTTTTTTGACCTTTGACCTTAAAGAATGACCTTGACCTTGAAGGATGACCTTCCACCACTCAAAATGTGCAGCTTCATGATATCGCCACTTTGAAATTATTATTTTTTTGACCTTTGACCTTGAAGGATGACCTTGACCTTGAAGGATGACCTTGACCTTCCACCACTCAAAATGTGCAGCTTCATGAGAACGCCGCTTTGATTTTTTTTTACCTTGAAGGATGACCTTGACCTAACTTCCACCACTCAAAATGTGCAGCTTCATGATAACGCCGCTTTATTTTTTTATTTTTGACCTTTGACCTTGAAGTATGACCTTGACCTTGAAGGATGACCTTGACCTTGAACTTTCACTACTAAAAATGTGTAGCTTCATTATAACGCCGCTTTGAAATTATTTTGTTTTACCTTTGACCTTAACCTTGAAGAATGACGTTGACCTCGAACTTCCACCACTCAAAATGTGCAGCTGCATGAGAACGCCGCTTTGAAATAATAAAAAAAAAAATTACCTTGAAGGATGACCTTGACCTTTAACTTCCACCACTCAAAATGTGCAGCTTCATGATAACGCCGCTTTGAATAAAAAAAATTTGACCTTTGACCTTGAAGGATGACCTTCACCTTGAAGGATGACCTTGACCATTAACTTCCACCACTCAAAATGTGTAGCTTCATGATAACGCCGCTTTGAAATTATTATTTTTCTACCTTTGACCTTGAAGGATGACCTTGATCTTGAAGAACAGTTGGGGATCTTGCCCGATTGGGAAAGTTTGGGAATCCCCTTTTGACTTGCCCGATAGGGAAATATTGATTGAAAAATTGCCCGATCGGGCAAGTAAACAACCATTTTGTATATACCTTGGCAAAACGTGTCCGAGCATCACACAACTCATCCAAGGAACAACTTAAATAACTGAATCCAATCTTAAAACATTTATCTTAAAGTTGACCGTCAGGTTTTTTTAAAATGTCGTTGTTCTTCAGATATTCAAGCCCAAAGTTGAGCAACTTTTAGCATCTATTAATATTTCACGCACTTGCCTGTTTTAAACAAAAACTTGCCAGAAGGAGAAAGTCGTCGAGGTTACATTATGTAATCACTTGCCCGTTTTGAATTTCCCGAACGAGCAATAGAATGGGCTCTGTTTTCTGTAATTTTTATCTTCTTCTGTGCATGTTCATTTTGAAAAGAAGTGCTTTCCTCTTGTATTGTACGTTTGTTACACTCTCTGATATTCGCATGACAGTTGTCACATTTAATCTTTGATTTCTTGTACAATGTGGAGCACTTTACACAGGTTATGCTATCTTTGTGTGACATTTCAAACGCAGATTTATCAATGTTATCGGTGAACACTCCATTTTGATATGCAGATTTCTGTTCTGTGTACACGTTTTGTATCTCGTCATTCAGTTGTGTTTGAACCGTCCTATAAAGCAAGTCATACACAGATGAATAAACATCACCTTCGCGATTTCTAATCTCAGCACGTTTCTCCTTAAAATCTGAATACTTAAACCATACCTTTGGGTGGAAACTCTTATTAAATTGAAGTCTGGAATTAAATTCTACAGCACAAAATGATGTGACGATTGATGCATTGACTTTATTATCTGCCTTTATATACCAAGATTTTCCTATTATTTGGTCATTATCAAAGGCCACAATACAATCATCTTTTGGAAATGGGAGAGGTATCGAACCATGATTTGTTAGCCAATTGTTGACAGTTTTGTATGTCCCACATGGGTGTACCTTTGAATTCAGGTTTATACACAGTTTACTTTGAGTAGCTTGGTATTGCATCAAATAAAGTACAAACGAATATGGACTAACCAAATTCGAACACGTCAATTGATAAACATGCTCTATAGCAAGACATTATTTTGTGTAAAGAATTTTGGTTGTTCTTGTCTGACGATATTCCATCAAGAAATGATAGTACCACTTTGTTTCTTTTTCGCAAATAAACATCGGCATTCAAAGAAAGGAGATGGTCTAAATCTCTGTAGGAAGATGAAATACAGTTAATGTCATCCGATACAGCTTGTGCCTCATGTTTTCCCAAATTGAATGCAAGCTTTCCTCTTGCACTGTTCGACATGCCTGTACAAATAATAGCCCTCTGTAATTAAGATCATTAACAGCTGGGTATTTAAACTTCGAGACATTTATTGGCAGATAATAGAATATATTATATAATATAATTTTACAAAATTATCATTTATCTAACTTTGCCTGCCCAGTCCCCTTATGATAGTAAGTATGTGTACCAAGTTTGAATGCAATAGCATTGATACTTTATGAGAAAAGTGGACCTAAACGCAAAACTTACCCGAACGCCGTCGCCAAGGTGATGACAATAGCTCATTTTTTTTTTCAAAAAATAGATGAGCTAAAAAACAACACCAACACTTTGTCAAGCCCCCCACCCCCATTTTTTAATCTGGCTACAGCACTTTAAGTGCCAAGTGCCTATGTCAGTGTATGATGATCCAAAATATGGACCAATCACTTCTCACCGTTAAAAGTCCACTTGCGATACCAGAAAATTCTGTCAACAGCAGGTGTTAGTAAGAACAAACCAGGCTTTGTTTTAGGATGCCAATACTATCTTTCAACATTTAAAAAAAAGTATATGCTGAACCAACTGCAATTAAATTAACATTTCAGCTTTTTTTTGCCACAACATTAAGTCCCATAACAGTGATTTTTTTGCTCAAAATTAAGGCCAATTTTCGGCTGCTTCCCAATTACAAAATTCCATGTTTTTTCCCAAAAATCTGACAAAAATTTCCAAAAAAAACAAACCAATTTTCATTTTTTAAAATATTTTTTTAAGAAAGAAGTCTCTTATATGACTTAATAATGATTTCTTAACTCTAGATCTCAACTTTATTTTTTAAACATTCTACAAAATATATAACTTTAATTAAGTCCTTTTTGTCAATAAAAAATTCCAAAATTTGTCACTTTTATTGATAAAAAAATCCCAATTTGACCAGACTCCTTTTCACAAAATGGCTAGAAAAACCCTGAACATGCACTTTAAAACAAAATTAATTCTGTTACTTATAATCATATTTACTGTGCTTAATTTTTCCCAATTTCATGGTCTATCGCGCTATTTTTCCCAATTTCATGGTTAATCGCTTTATTTTCCCAATTCTAATGGCACAGGCCGTAACAAATAAAACTGCATAAAAACGACCCACAGGCCTGACCTAACAATATTTTACAGAACAAGTCTATTGGTCGGGCCATACTTGGGTGAGACAAGGCATACACAGCTTACAGGTTACGTTTACGGCCCTGGAATCTATTGTTTCTTGTGTTAGACATTCTGTCTTCTCGAAGAGGGCTTCGTAGTGGACTCAGTGGACCATCCTTCAAATACTTGTTCCTGCAATATAATGTCAGCTTTATTTATATCTAGTGTTTCCCTCTATATAAAAATGGAACCGGAAAACCACACCTTTCCCATTCAGAACATTTTTCATAATTTCAAGGTCAAAATACCCAATGCACAGAACAATTATGTCAATCATTCATTCTCATGATTTCCGGTGTTCATAGGAAACTAGGTCAGGTTTATTTCAGGGTGATACTATGATTTTTTTTAATTATGTTACACACAATGATGTTAGTTCCTTAACGGATTCATAGTAGCTTCATCTAAATATTTGTATGACGCTTATTTTTGAATATCGGGGAAAAGTCCATTATGTGTTGGACACCAGAAAGTTTAAATTTGCATCAATTTGCGTAAAATTGCAGAATAACATTACCAACTCATAATGTTTTAGTTCAGAAGTCCATTTTTATCTCAAATATCCTCGAATTGAAGTTAGATAGGCATAAATTCTTCAGTTAAACTTGTGCTTAAATCGCAAAACAATCACTGACCTGTCGCCATGTCATGAAACTGATTTAAATATGAACCAATCAGAAGAAGGCATTACGGTGTAATGTGTACGTGTAATTTAATTTATCATGAGCTTTTAACACCGACTTTTACCTAAGTAGATCTAGTTAAGTATGCCAGGCCTTTTCCGCTCCATTTTGGGAAAACGCAGGCTTTCTACTGCCTCTCCACAAAAAACTAGGGCAAAAGTAGGGCAAGATTTGTGCAAAAAGTAGGGCAAAGTAGGGATTTTTTCTGTTAAAAAGTAGGGCTAAATAAAAAAAATATTACCATTTTTCAGCTGGAATTAACGTTAAATTGATACATATCCTATTCCATCTGATGCTGTGAGAATGCCTTGTTCTGCCCATCCTTGAAATACAGGCACCTGAAATTTTAATTTCTCATTTAACACAATGGAATACAATAATTAACATGACATTCAAAACATACACTGTTAATCTTATAAAGCAAAGTACAAAAGCTCTAAGTATAACCCCTTTCCTCCATAAATATGTACCAAACTTCACCCACTATGAATATATAAGTAATCTTGCATTAGAACTAAAACAAAGAATTTTCTCACCACAGGCCATAGTGAAGAATTATATTATTATTATTATTGTATAAGCAAACAGAGACTAAGGTCTATTCCATTTGCTAAGGTGTTAAAATAAGTATATATTGAGTAAAGGGTTAAGCAAAATTAGTCTCAAACCATACAGGGTTGTCATTATGATTGCAAAGGATTATGTGGAATAGTAACTGATAAGCCCTGGGATCAAGGGGGCCACACTCCTTGTGGGTCCAGGGCAAGGCCCTGGTAAAGGGGCCCGACCGTAAACGAATTCTAGACATTTTGAGGGGCAAAATACTGCTATTCTCAGAGCACAAAAAGTTAAAATGAGGTCTAAATAAGAGAAAAATTTAAGATATTCACATTTTTAGTATACTGTACATTGAAAACATATTATATTGATAGATCTTTGCATGTTCCAACTCTATCCATTACCCGATAATCCATTAATTATTATTACGATTTCTTTTTTAAAAACCAAAATACTGCCAATATTGACAATGAGTGTTTTAAAGAATTCAGTAAACACAAATGTCCGCCATTTAACGCAAATGCATATACAAATTAAATGATTAAGAGTGGTTACGAGTAATTTTTATGTCAGTGAAACTGACTAATTATAGTATTAAAATGGACATTGTATGGATCTAAGTTGTTAGTATGTCACTGCTGCACCATAGTATTGACACAAAGCAAAGGGTTGTCAAAGCAGTTGGTCAATGCAGTGTCTTATATCAAACTACAAATGCCACGGTGTTAATCAAATTCTAATCAATTTATTAATTTTAAAGTATATGTGTGTCCAAAGGACACAGATGCCCCCACAATTTGGCTTTGTCACAAAGATTCCTATCATTTGCTAAATCAGGGGCCATAAAAAAACTCCATAGATATCTGATACACTTGCATTAAATACTCAGGTACACAAGTTCACATGCTGACAACTATTCACAGAAGTATGGCTCTAGCAGTTAAACTTATGAGTTCTGCGCGACACAAACTTGGGCTATGGACAGCCAGATGGACGGACAGACAAACAATGGCAAATCACCCCTCCCTTTTTTTGTGGTGTCATACAAAATTATTAATGATTAATATGACAGTTCAGAAAAGCGACTTAACATATAAACTTAAAAGTATTTTGTAAGAAAGCAAAGCAGCAGCTGCAATTACAAATTTAACCAATAAGGTTTAAAACACCGCATGGCATTTGTGGGTTCCCTCAGTTAGTAGCATCATTGGGAAACAAGATGTGTTTGAGAAACACAATGTCCCCTATATATGACCTTGACCTTGTGAAGGATGACCTTGACCTTGGGAAAGATGACCTTGACCTTTCACCACTCAAAATGTGCAGCTCCATGAGATACACATGCATGCCAAATATCAAGTTGCTATCTTCAATATTGCAAAAGTACAGTACACTCCACGCGTTTTCCCCAAAAAACGCGCTCCCTCCGCGGGTTTTTTTCTGCTAGCGAGTGTTCACGCGGCGTTGGAAGAGCGAGGTGAACTCGATAAAACGCTCGGCGTTACGCCGCGTTCGCTAATTCCCGCGGCGTGTATTACTTTAGGCTAGTCGGTAAATGCAGACACTTTCCGTTCTTATCAGTGATTGCCGCGCAACGCCGCGTTAGCAGTGTGCTACTGGGCATGCCAAAAAATAAAAACATTGTTATAATAAATTGTTTAAATACTGTAGTACATGTATAAAAAAGATAATTGTATAGAAAATTAATACGTATTAAAATTGTTTTTTAATTCACAGGTACGTCTACAATATGAAATAGTCTAATATAATACATTTGACAAATTAATATTTAAATCAAAACACATATGACACAAGAATAAATGTTCCGTAAAATTTCCAAATGAGAATAATAATTTGTAATCCGAAACACACTACGATTTTAAGTTGTTAACACGACGTTTACAAATGCTTCCAATATACAGTCATCATTAGATTTCCCGACAACAGCGCGCGAAAATTATGCTGCAATCTACAAGGTCAAGGTACAATGTATACTCCTGCAAAGCGTGCGTGTATTGATTTTTTTATACAAACTTTGTAGCGCAGAGAACATTGAATTTTGTTGATTTCGGTTAAAAGTTTCTTTGGTATTTATTAACGAAATTATATCGCGAATAAGTTGATATTCCCTCTAAAATAATTTCAAATCTAACACGCCGAATCTTTTATCGTTACGGTATTTTAGTAGAGTAATTATTTTAACACTAATTGTACTATAAACGGATTAAAGAAGACATCGGGGCGGAACTGGATTTTAACTGTTTGACGTTATGAAAACACGCAAAGCTTGTCTACTGACCTATTGTGTAGACTGCTGTCTGCGGTGTTTTGACAAAAGGGATTAACATGTGTGAATGTCACTCTGCCGATTTGGTCCATAATTACTGGTAAACATTGTTTAGAATGTCGACGCAACAAGTATACAACTGTGAATATTAAATGCAATTATCAACTCAATAGTTACCACCTTTTAGCAATCAATGGAATAACCTACAAACAAAGAGAAAATCAATGCATTAGCGAGCAGAGAATTGACTTTGTTCCGCCAATTAAAACCATTCCTTATGCATTCGTTGAACGTGTTTACTTGAGTAAGTTATGCCTTTAGACAGGAAGCGGCTTTTCTTTGATTACGTCAAACTGTCAATTCACACAGATTTGCGAGATTTTTAAGGTCCTTGGTCATTTGTATACATGTTCAGTATAGAAAATCACCTGCTAACATGAAAACTTTGGATTAAATTATCAAAATAAAAACAATATTGCAAACTGTGTTTATATTAATTGGTAAGTATTAGTTAAAAGACGACGTTTTGTGTGTCGTAAATCAACGAGTTTTCTATACAACAACAACTTCTTCTACGACCACGTCGGGATCGATCTATCTTGGTTGTTTTTTTTAATTGTAAATATTATACTACATGTACATGTATGTAATTGTAATAAATGTAATTTTATTTGAAAATCAGGAATCAACAAAATAAAATTGATCGTAATCTCGTAAAACGCGAAGTTTCCCCCGGGTTGCCAACGCGGAGGGCCGCCGCGTCGGCTTATCAGTTTTGCCGATCGTTAACCGCCGCGTCCAAAATCATGCAAACGCCGCGTCTAGCGGGATTTTCTTAATCTCCCTCCAGGTCGAAACCCGCGGAGTATGGAGGGAAATTGGGGAAAACGCGTGGAGTGTACTGTATTCATCAAATAAGCGATTTGGGCCACATATATTTGGACCTCTGACCTTGAAGGATGACCTTGACCTTTCACCACTCAAAATGTGCAGCTCCATGAGATACACATGCATGCCAAATATCAAGTTGCTATCTTCAATATTGCAAAAGTATTCATAAAATAAGCGATTTGGGCCACATATATTTGACCTCTGACCTTGAAGGATGACCTTGACCTTGACCTTACACCACTCAAAATGTGCAGCTCCATAAGATACACATGCATGCCAAATATCAAGTTGCTATCTTAAATATTGCAAAAGTATTCATAAAATAAGCGATTTGGGCCACATATATTTGACCTCTGACCTTGAAGGATGACCTTGACCTTTAACCACTCAAAATGTGCAGCTCCATGAGATACACATGCATGCCAAATATCAAGTTGCTATCTTCAATATTGCAAAAGTATTTATAAAATGAGCGATTTTGGCCACATATATTTGACCTCTGACCTTGAAGGATGACCTTGACCTTTCACCACTCAAAATGTGCAGCTTCATGAGATACACATGCATGCCAAATATGAAGTTGCTATCTTCAATATAGCAAAAGTTATTGCAAAATGTTAAAGTTGGCACAAACAGACAGACCAACAGACAGACAGGGCAAAAACAATATGTCCCCCACTACTATAGTGGGGGACATAAAAAAGAAACTTTGCAGTATAAAGTCTAGATGAAGCGTGCAAATCTGTCACCTCTATTTCAAGAAGCACATATGTAATGATTAAATTAGAACATACATGTATTTTCACAGTGTAAAAAGATATTATCTTACCTAAAGACCAGTATGTCTGTACTGACTAGCCAAGGAACCATGGTGCTTTCAAGGATGGACATCACAAGGTGATCCCCCAAACACATCTGAACTGTACTCATTACAAAAGATTCATAATGGATAGAAATTCTGAAAATATCTAAAGAAGAACATGTAAGCCTTCATTTTACATTTTATTTATTTTACTTGCAAAATGAAAAAGTAGGAATAATAGGGCTATTTTTGAAAAAAAGAAGGAAAAGTAGGGTTAAGAAAAAAAAAAATAGGGAAAACTAGGGACCAGTAGAAAGCTTGAAAACGCCACACTGGAATTTTGGGAATTTCGCGTCGTGAAAAACCCCATTTTGGGGAAAAAATTAATTGCAAAACTGGCTCAATTGGGAAAAATAATCGCATGTAAACAGTGTTTCTTATATTTCAAAAAAGCTGTTACCTGGTAAATAACGACTTTTTTGATAACATATTATTAAAATTTTACAAAAATATTCTGAACGTGTGTGATAAATGCAGTTTTTTTTTATCTGATTTTGGGGAAAGGGCCTGGCCTTTTTTGAGGGGAAAAAAATCGTGCGAAGCGGCGGATTTTGGGGGAAAATAAGGAAAGTCTTAAATGATCAATTTAACACATTTTACTTTTTTAAAAACTAATTCAAGGCAACAGATAATTTAATTATTTTATATTTTTCTATTTTCTACACTGGATCAGATTTTAAGGTTTCAAAAAAAAACCAGATTTGCATTGGGAATGGGGCCGAAATTCGGACCCGTGGCATAGGGCGGAAAAGGCCTGTATGCTCATCTTTGTCGATTTAATAAGCATATGTTCAAAACAGATATGGTGCAGTTTCTATTCACTCTTTTAAGTTAGTAGTTTCAGCAACTTTTCATGCATGTCTGCAGGGGTTTTTCAGCACTGTCTGCACATCCAGAAAATGGAGGCACTCCCAAAGCAAACAGACCCGATCCCAAACCGAAATTATAATTTTTTTTCCCCAATTTCCAAAAAAAAACAAAACATTTTTATTTTTTTTAAGAATAAAGTGTCTTATAACTTGTGTGACTAACCAGTGTTTGTTTTGGTAAAAAATATCTGCTATAAGGTTTTGACTGTTCAGTTCTTATCTCAGAGTGAAACTGTAACTGAAAAACAAAACTGCACAGTATTTGAATAAACGTTGAACATGCCCAATATTGCATCTGTTAATATAAAGAAGACAAAACAAGGGCTGTTTGTAAAACATGCATGCCCCCCATATGGGCTCTACGTTGTAGTGACAGCCATTGTGTGAATATGTTTTTTGTCAATGTGACCTTGACCTAGTGACCTGAAAATCAATAGGGGTCATCTGTGAGTCCTGATCAATCTACCTATCAAGTTTCATGATCCTAGGCATAAGCGATCTTCAGTTATCATCCGGAAACCATGTTACTTTTTCGGGTCACCGTGACCTTGACCTAGTGACCTGAAAATCAATAGGGGTCATCTGCGAGTCATGATCAATGTACCTATGAAGTTTCATGATCCTAGGCATAAGCGTTCTTGAGTTATCATCCGGAAACCATTTTACTATTTCGGGTCACTGTGACCTTGACCTTTGATATAGTGACCTGAAAATCAATAGGGGTCAACTGCGAGTCATGATCAATCTACCTATCAAGTTTCATGATCCTAGGCATAAGCGTTATTGAGTCATCCTTTGGAAACCATTTTACTATTTCGGGTCACCGTGACCTTGACCTTTGACCTTGTGACCTGAAAATCAATAGGGGTCATCTGCGAGTCATTATCAATCTACCTATTAAGTTTCATGATCCTAGGCATAAGCGTTCTTGAGTTATCATCCGAAAACCATTTTACTATTTCGGGTCACCGTGACCTTGACCTAGTGACCTGAAAATCAATAGGGGTCATCTGCCAGTCATTATCAATCTACCTATGAAGCTTCATGATTCTAGGCATAAGGGTTCTTGAGTTATCATCCGGAAACCATTTTACTATTTCGGGTCACCGTGACCTTGACCTTTGACATCGTGACCTGAAAATCAATAGGGGTCATCTGCGAGTCATGATCAATCTACCTATCAAGTTTCATGATCCTAGGCATAAGCAGTCTTGAGTTATCATCCGGAAACAATTTTACTATTTCGGGTCACCGTGACCTTGACTTTTGACCTAGTGACCTCAAAATCAATAGGGGTCATCTGCGAGTCATGATCAATGTTCCTATGAAGTTTCATGATCCTAGGCCCAAGCGTTCTTGAGTTATCATCCGGAAACCACCTGGTGGATTGACCGACCGACACGAGCAAAGCAATATACCCCCTCTTCTTCGAAGGGGGGCATAATAACAAATGAAAACAAATTTATTTGTTAAACCACTGAATTATTTAAGCATGATAAATTCACAATTTTTTCCCAAATGAGCAGTTTAATCGAAGCAAGAATTCCCAAAATGGCCAATTTTGTCAATAAAAATTCCCAATTTGGTCAGACTCCTTTTCCCAAAATAGGCAGAAAAACCCCTGGTCTGTTTTGCATCTCTGTCTGTGTTGTTTTTTGTACTTACATTCTACGTTACATAGGACAGTATACTGTACGATCTGTATCACTATTATTTATGAACCGTATAAAAAGAAAAGATGTTATTTATTTCAGAACTTTTTAATTGTCACTTTAGAAAAAAAACAATGCTTAATTAATCCAGAAAAGTAAAAATATCATCGGTTACATGTAACTATATAAGGCTCTGCACCACAACAGACGAACACAAACTGTATTTTACGCTGTTCATTCTTCCACTTGCTTTTAAATCGAGGATGTGTTACCGATTTATATCTACACAGCGAGCGAATCGAGAGATATTGAAAATTTGAAAAGTGGTTTCAGGGATTTCAATTGAAGCAGAATCCTGCTTTTTGATGCAAGCATTTTGCAATTTTGTCACTTTTGACTCATGAAAATCATCTTCCATGCATCGTTTTTATGCAAATGTTACCATGAAACTTAAATAAAATGTATTTTTTATTAAACACAAAGTAGGTTTTTATTTAAGCAAGATATACTAAAAGGTATACAAAACAATTTTTGTAACTCAATCAACTAATATATATTAACAAAATATATAGATTTCAGTATTTTGACCCCTGAAAAATTCATTTGACCCCTGAAAATTTCAAGCACAGGGTAATTTGACTCCTGATTTTCAACAACTATTGAAATCTATGGTGGTTGGATTTAAATTGCTCAGGCGTGCAAAATTCAAAGTGTTATTACATTATTTTTACGGAGCATTATTGAGAAATGAATTATCTACACAGGTATGTAAATATTATTGCAATCCGTTGATATTAAGTGTGTGATAACGGGGCTTAAATGGTGCGCACAAAATCCTTGCGCAACAATATAGACAAAGAAGGAAAACTTTTCAACATTGTTTGAATGCTTCCTAGGTTGTACGCTCTAGGTTGGCGCTAAGGAAAAAAAATTAGTAGCCAAATTTGAGCACTACAATGACGACCCACATTATAACCTTATTTGCTCAATGAACGACATAATCATTATCACGAATCTACAGGTATCAATAATGACTGTATTAAATTATCAATGAAGTCGCATTTAGCATTTAAATACATTATTTGTTACGTGAAATCAAATAATTTCATGTTTTTATTTTTCATTTATATTTATTTTCATGCACTGGCATAAACGGTATACAATGTTAGAACTTTCAGATATGCCCTGGTCTTTGATTGGGTGGGTCTTGCGTAACTCCTATTTGCCCCCCCCTTCTCCCAATAATTTTTGCCGTAGTCTGGTGCTTCTTGATTATTGAAAAATACATTTACTGCAATGTATTCTTGAATGGACATATTTTTCCATAGTTGCAATATATAATTTATTCAAACGTACCGGTAAATTTGTAAGTCTTAAATACTGCATGTAGTGAGCGGCAAGGCTATATTTAGATACACATCTGCTGTTTTTAAAAAAGCATGCTTTGCATGCGTAGAACTTGGCATTGCAGACGACAGCAATAATTTCGCGCTCTTTCTTATACCACGGGTTCTACATGGCATACCGGTATTAATGCATAGTGAATAGTTATTATCACGTCAGTGATTTTTTTTGCTCAAATTTACAGCCGAATTTCGGCTGCTTCCCAATCGCAAAAATACACGTTTTTCCCAAAATTCTGACCAAAATTTCCCAAAAAAGCCCAACTTCCAAAAAAAAAAAAAAAATTTTTTTTTTTTTTTTTTTTTTTAGAAAGAAGTCTCATATAACTTAATTATGATTTCTTAAATCTAGGTCTCAACTTTATTTTTTAAACATCTTACAAAATATATAACTTGAATTTAGTCATTTTTGTCCATAAATCATTCCCAAACTTGCCACTTTTATTGATTAAAAAAAACAACCAGTTTGACCAGACTCCTTTTCTAGAAAACTCCCTGAACATGCACTTAAAAACAATATCACTTCTGTTACTTATAATCCTATTTATAATGCTTAATTTTTCCCAATTTCATGGTTTATCACGCTATTTTTCCCAATTTCACGGTTTATCGCGCTAATTTTCCCAATTCAAATGGCACAGGCTGTAACAAATTAAAGCAAAAAAAATCACTGCACGTGGCTGTAGAAAAACGGCGTAAATCAGTTCTACTACAAATAGACATGATAAACTATACATGCACTGGATTTAATTTGTTACCGCATCAAATTATTAACGGTTTTGTTTTTCACAACTTACTCGCCGTAAGTAAATTTACACTGCTCACCAATTGCAATTAACTTCTCATAATTAATGATTGTTTACAGTACGGTAAATAGGTGTGATGATGATGCCCGAAACTGCCTTTAATATACTGCTTTATTTACCGGTTTTATATCACGTATTAATGCTACAACTGTGATTCATTGTTAATAAACCTGCGATAAACGCTTACTCTGTGACCGACGTCAATCAAAAATAATTATCGCTATATAACTCCGCCTCCATAAACATTCTCGTAACCGATTGGACGTTACATATCACAGTTTGGCAACTGGAAAGTTACCCGATAATTTTCCGTGATGCATCTGTCAGCATACATGACTGTGTTATGTGGCTTGAATATACGATAAGGGCATCCGGTTATCTCTTATCAGTGGACTATCTATTACCACCTGGAGCTTTTATGGCGATTACATGTGGAAATCGGTACCGAGTTCTCTTTAAAAGTAGGGTATATTATATACTTATAGAGAAATATCAGGGTTTTTTGCAATCGCCATTTTCATTCACATTTTAAACTTTAATCGCCAGCTGAAAGATTCAATCGCCTTTGGCGATTTTGGCGATCGGAAACGCTAACATAGTACGCTACAAATATTACCAATATAAAAAGTAGCTTAATATTTGAGAGCGTCAACAAGTTGGACTTTAAGATATTATACTATGTTTAGAACAAGCACATGTGCAGAGTAACAGATCCTAGAAACCAATCAGAAAGGATATTATGTGAACCATTGAACATGATACAGATCACTCAGTCAATATATAAAAAATGTACATCATATGTCCCTGAAATAGTATGAGAGTTTCCACACACAAATATATTTCAAAACGCTCTTTGAATCGTGATACTAATAAGTGTTGCGTGAAAATCATCCCTGATTGAAATAGCTGAGATACTTGAACATTTTGGAGCCTCTTATTCTCTTAATAGAATTGTGCAGTTTTTCGAAACCCTATGTCCCGCTCTGTATGTATAGAAATTTATGTCATCTTTCTAATATCTCAAGCATGCTATTTTAATTTCAATTTATGCTCAGAAGTATATAAATAGACCGCCATAAACCAAAATAAAACAAATTTGATCAAAACTTTACTCTTATATTGCAATTGAGCTGCTTAAATGCCGTCCCTATTTTTAATTTTTCCGTGTCATTACCGTTACTACTTTGTTGACTTGTGAAAATGTGCTGATTACTTCCCCTAAACAGCACTTCTTTACGTGACGTCATCAGTTTAAACGCGGGTATTTTTTAATGTGGAAGAATGCTGGTTCTATGGCGGACGATTTAGAGGAAATAATCAAAGGTTAGTATGATGGTATTGAACGTGCATCTTTGTAAAGTCATTACCGTACGTCAGTTTTTGTATATTTATTAAAAGATTATGTCGACTTTGACCTTCAAAATGCATTACATGTGTGTGTTTAGATCAGATGAAATAAACATAAGGCGCCATTTTGGTTTATGACGTGGCACATTTGGTGAATCTGTATATAATTTTCATTACCGTTACGATCATTACCGTTACCTATTTTTTTGCAGTACAGCGTAACGGTGATGATTGATAGTGTAACGGTAATGATTGATATAATAATAAAGTATATTTTCTATATATATGTTATATATAAGTTACAAAATAGAATATAAAATATTAATTGCAAAATGTTTTTTAAATAATAACCAATTTGCGAGTCACCGAGTCATTTTTAAACAAACACAAAGCAATTTTATTCAGACGATCATAAATGAGGTGTGCTCTGTGAAAAGGGGGTTTAATGCATATGCGTAAAGTGTCGACGTAGATTAGCCTGTGAAGACTGAACAGGCTAATCCCGAACGACATTATCCGGCTTAAGTGGATTTTTGCTAACAACAGACTTATTTGAAACGAAAAATATAAAAGCCTAGAGTGTCGTCCACGATTAGCTTGTGCGAACTGCATAGGCTAATCTGGCACGACCATTTACGAACATGCAATTAACCACTTTTCACAGAGCATGGCTCATTAATGATTTAACAAAACAAAGCAAACTCATGTTGTGAATTTGATTTACACAAGATAAATATAAACCGCAAATGCAATGAAGTTGATGACACAATGTCAGTATTTAAATAGCTCTTGTTTCTGAAACTGTTTACTCCTTCTTTTTTTTACTACTTCAAGACGTTCTGATGTACATTGACTCAAACAGGCATTTTTATAACCATTTAACTTACACATTGTAATATGAGACATTTTCAAAAACAACAGTTAATGAAACAAAATGAGAGCAAAGTTGTTGAAAAAATACTTAAAAATTTTTCATTTGACGTGCTAGTAACTTGAATAATTCCATCTTTGTTTGTGTTTAGCTGCTCAAAAATAGTACATTTTATAGGGATTTACAAAGATGGCTATGTCAGCAAAGGAAAGAATGGCAAGATGGCGGGCTAAACAAAGGGCAGATAGAGCAAGCCACGAGCTTTACAAGCAGAGAGAAAGAGAACGAAATCAACAAAGAAAAGAGACAGGCCAGTTCAAATCCGTTGAAAATATGACGTCAAGAGAAAAACGCCAAGTAAGAAAGAGATGGCGCAAAAACTCCAGAGAATACAGAGAAAGAAAGAAGACATCTGCACACATCCTAACACCCCCAACATCTCCTAATACCAATTATGAAGAGAATCCAAATCCTATACCCGAAGATAACCGACGCTCCCTGTCAATGAGAAGAAGTCTGGCCAGGAAACGGAAGAATCAGAAGGCTAAATGTTACCGACAAAATGCAAAGCTAGTTATTAAATTAAAATGTCAGCAACGTCTATCCGAAAGATACAAAAAAAGATATAACCGTCTGAAGAGAAAAGTAAATGATGTAAACAATGACGGCAATCATGATCAAGATACAAACCAGTTGTCAGGAAAGGCATACTTCTTGTATAAAAGCATGATAAATAACATTAGGCGCAGATACACTACCGCTAAATCAAATAAAGAGAGGCGTTTTATTGCAAGTTTAGTAGCCAGAAAACGCATATTAAAGCAATATGGTCTAATCACATTTGTTAAGTCAACGCTTTCCATGTCAAGGAGACATCTACAAAAGAAACCACTGAGAAAACCAAATGTCAAGAGTTTTCAAATGAAGTCAGACGTAAAATCCTTTTATGAAAGAGATGACGTATCACAGCTTACAGCCGACAAGAAGTCAACAATAACAAGGAACAAGGACAAAAGACAAATCCGCCTCTTAAGTGACGATCTAAAAAATCTACACTTAAAATACATCAGTGAAAAGAACACAATATCATACACATTGTTCTGTCAGCTTCGCCCGTTTTGGGTCATTAAACCTAGAGAGAAAGACCGCAAAACCTGTCTTTGCAGGATTCATGACAATATTCGTCTAAAACTGCATGCTGCTCATACAGTTGGAATGGTAAGAACAAAGGATGTCAACACTTTGGTCACAGAGATTGTTTGTGATGAAACAAACAAGTCGTGTATGTACAGAGAATGCACACAATGCAAAGATAAGGTTCCAACCTTTGACTACACCAATGATAATGGCGAACAGGTAAAATGGTTTGAGTGGAAGACTAGAAGGGAAGAAATAGTGGACAAGGGAAATGATAGATCTAGGACTGTAACAAAGACTGTAAAGGACCAAGATCAAGGTACAAGAGAAGTGTTGGCATCTGAAATAAATGCTGAAATGCAGAAAGCATGTAGGCACATATTTAACATTAGGAATCAATATAAAACACTAAAATATTTAAGATCGAATTTGACACATGAAGAAATAATGGTTCACATTGATTTCTCTGAAAATTATGCATGCAAGTACTCAGACGAGATCCAGTCAATGCATTTTGGAGGCTCCAGAAATCAGCTTTCTCTCCATACGGGCGTTATTTATCTTCGAGATGAAGTGATCCCAATTTGCACTGTGTCCGATTTTCTGCGGCACGATCCCGCGGGTATTTGGGCTCATCTCACACCCATTTTGAAATATGTCACAGAAGATAGGAATCTCACAAGCATTCATTTCATAAGTGATGGGCCAACTACCCAATACCGCAATAAAAATAACATTTACTTGTGGGGACATAAGATCGCTGAGTACGGCTTCAAGAAATCTACTTGGAATTTCCTAGAAGCAGCACATGGGAAAGGTGCCGCTGATGGCGTCGGCGCTGCTGTTAAACGTGCAGCCGACCAACAGGTCATATTGAAAAAGAATGACATAACGTGTGCTAAGGACTTCTATCAGCTTTTATCTGGTGGTACATCTACATCCACAGTGAAAATGTTTCTGGTTGAAGAGAATGAACTCAAGAAAGTTGATGCTGAATTACCTAGTGACCTTCGTCCTATTCCAAACACAATGAAAATCAACCAGGTATACGAGTGTATTTTAAACCCATTAATCTATATGAAAATGCTCGTCACGTGTTACAGTTTAAATTTATTATTAGAATAATAAATACGATAACAAATAATAATAATAATCATAACAATCATAATCATAGTAATAATAAAAATCATATTGATAAGGTATATAATTATAATGTATATCTAATTAAAATATATTGAATAACAATATTTATAATATTGACGATAATAATAAAATGTAATCATTATTATAATGTAATTAAAATTCATATTATAATTAAAAAATAGAATGATGAATAATAATCTAAAAAATCTTTCACACTTTTTTTCACATTTCAGGTGATCATTGAGGGTCCGGATTCATTCGCTACGAAAGTGGTGTCATGTTTCTGTAAGCATCCAACAACGTTATTGTGCGACTGTTATCAGCCAGAGACTCACCAGTTGCCCCCGAGAAAGGTTGGTTCCGTATTATTAGAATATAATAATCATATAAACATTTCTTAAGTTACGACAATTAACTGATGGTATTGGAACTATGACAATGTTAGGCGATTATAAGCTGCAATTTTAATATAAACCCATTACTAGAAGGGGGCTGCAAAACCTGTCAAATAATATTTGTTTTCTGAATTAAAGCTTAGTTAAATTCAACCGTTTCAAAAGATGAAAACTTTAAATCTGATTTTCTGATTTCAGTTGCCAGCAGACGATGAAGGAAAGCAATTGAAACAAGCTACTGAAGAGACGTCTAAGGTAAAGACGTCTATGGTAGAAAAGGCAAGTTCCATTCAAAATTACATGTGTGTGGCTTTTCTAAAAACATGCGCTGTTTACTAATACAAATTAAGTTTTAAGCATTTTTGTAAAAAGTATAACCTGTATTAATGTGTAGCAAACATTTGTAATTACTTTCCTAGGACGTCAATTTTGCATGTCAATTACAATCAATATGCCATTTATTTGAGATTGTTTTACCATTTATTTTCAGGAGATAACAGTTCTGGAAAAAATTGTATGTGTAGAGGAATCTCTCGTTGGAGGATATGTGGTCGTTAACTATGATGGTATGCCATACCCTGGTGTTGTGCAAGCTGTCGCTGAAAATGATCTTGAAGTACAGGTTAGGCAATCTTTTTTAAATATAAGAGGTTTATTTTGTGAATAAAAAATATACTCATTTAAATCCGCAGGTCCCTAAAATATATATTTACTTCAACATTATAATGTCAATGGCATTTACTACATACTATTTAATTTTATTGTATGACAATAACTTCATATTAGATCACCTTACAATTACGACCAAATCAAATCGTCTCCAAAATTTGTAAAACTTGACCATAACTGCTATTATCGCAAAAATATAAGTATTATTGACATATCTAAAATCTAAATAAGAGAAATTCCATGCGTCTCCATTTTCATCAATCTGTTCTATAATAAATATGATATCGTTAATCTCAGGTTATGCACAGAATCGGCAGAAATCGCTTCTTCTGGCCGAGGATGGAAGATGTGCTGTGGTATAGCCAGGACAAAATTATAACACTGCTCCAAAAAGAACCAGAGCAAGTTACGTCAAGACACCGACAGATACCACCCCATCTGTGGATGTTAATTGAACAAGAACTCGGCCTTTAAATGGCATTAAAACAAAACTAACACTTTTGAGCAACCAATACTATGCAACACAAATATCATATGTGTTGGGTATAAACGAAATTAAATGTTACTATGACGTTTGTGTGATATTGGTCTTGTCAACCCTTGAAAAAAAACAAATTCGGCATCGTCTCATGTGGCATTTTGTTTTTAGGGTTATCAAGATCAGTGTCAAACATGCTGCCATGAAATATGAATAAGCGAATTAATATGTTTATAATGTTAGCAGATGTGTTGTGTTTTACAAAAATTGTTTCCAGTTTGTGTTACATGTAGCCATGTAATATGAATAAGCCAATTAATATGTTTATAATGTTAGCAAATGTGTTGTGTTTTACATAAATTGTTTCTAGTTTGTGTTACATGATGTTATCACTACCGTTACCAAATTGAAAATACCGTTACGATTTATCATTACCGTAACAGCAAAGTTTAAGTGATTTCTAAGAATAAGGCTCATATTCTTGTTTTGTAATCTGTGACCTCAGTTAATAATAGGTTGAATATTATGTGTATGTGCAAGAGCCGTCTCGAATGTTTCGCTTGATAAATGGCAATGAAAAAGTAAAAGTGCGCATTTTTGTAGTATTTGGAAATTCTTGCGTACATGTATAAGTCTTGGGTACATTATTCATAACATGTTTTCAAAAGCGGCTGTATTTAAAACATGAAAATGAAATTTCTTCATAAAATCGATAATTTTGTAGCACTAGCTATTATTTGTTAAATAAAGCATGTTTTATTATTTGTAACGGTAGTGATATTTTTTCTTGACAGATGTTCAATAAAATAATATGATTTTCATAGTTTTTGTGATCAATTCGCCCAATACCTAAAAGGCCATGCGATTAATATATTTCAATCATATAAACCTTTCTAAACGTTTATTGCAAGCTATGTATTCACACGTATCAAGTGGTTTCTCTCGTACGTTTTTTATATATTGACTGCACTACAGTACAGGAATCTAAGTTTAGCAAGTATTCTGTCAAGACAATGTCGCTTTAAATGCAGTATTCTTTGTTATGTCTAAGAATACACATTCACCTATAGATTGACATAACATAATTATGCTTGTTTTTGTATTTTTTCACTTCCAAACTTTGTATGTATTCATAAAGAGGACCGATACTATGGATAGACATGCTACTTAACTAATTATTTTATCGAACTGTGATATTGGATGTTGTGAATAAATTAATTAAAAAAATAGTGACATTGTCAGTGCTAGTGAATTTGAAATGGAGGACGCCAGTGGTCTCGCTTGAATTTAAATAAGAGTTCAGGGACTTCTTACTTTGGACAGAGACGTCTCTGCTTTGGAGTCCCAACGGAAAAAGGTAACCGGACTCCGGAGGATATTTGCTTTCCCTTAAAATCAAACGTATTGGTATTGCAATCTTACCTGTCAGAAGTTCTTCTCATGTACGATCTACTTTTTGATGATTCCGACTGATTTGGCAATGAAATATCAGCCATTTTGCTTATCTGGATAATCGAACAAAAGATCAGTTTCGTCCCTCTAAATGTAAACAACTTTTCGCGCCGTGCAATTGCGCATGCTCATTAAAGCCAGAGACGACATGGGCACACGTGTATCTGGGGTCGCGATGAATCTGGTTGACGAATAAACATTTATCAACGCGGTACCCATTGCAATCACAATTACAAATCTGGGTGGTTACCAGTACTTTGTTATTTGTAAATCAGTGCTAGGATAAAGGAAAATTACACGACGACCCGACTGAAAAGGCCAACATCCTAAACCGACAGTACCACTCGGTATTCACCAAGGAGGACAGCTCCAGCATCCC
Source organism: Dreissena polymorpha (assembly GCF_020536995.1). Lineage (NCBI taxonomy): Eukaryota > Metazoa > Mollusca > Bivalvia > Myida > Dreissenidae > Dreissena > Dreissena polymorpha. The sequence continues at coordinate 20,108,546 of NC_068368.1, read as the reverse complement.
AACACCTGAGGGCGAACCATCACCTATCATGCCAGACATAAACATAACCACAGAAGGTATACGTGCCCTTCTCAGGAAACTTAATGTACAGAAAGCGGCCGGTCCAGACTTAATTCCTGCACGCATCTACAAAGAGATGGCAGACCAGTGTGCTCCTTTTCTGAACATTATATATAGTAAGTGCCTATCAAGCGGCAGTATACCAGACGTGTGGAAGACAGCCAATGTGTCGGCAATTTTCAAGAAAGGGGAACGGTTCAAAGCCAGCAACTACAGGCCGGTTTCACTGACATGCATAGCATGTAAGATACTGGAGCACATTATTGTGAGCAACATAATGGGTCACCTTGATAGACATGCCATCCTCACGGACTGTCAACACGGTTTCAGGAGAAGACGGAGCTGTGAAACCCAGCTTATGACGCTCACCAATGAGCTAGTCCATTCCATGGCCCGCCATAAACAACATGACCTTGCTGTACTTGATTTCAGCAAGGCCTTCGATCGGGTCCCGCACAGTCGCCTGCTGACCAAACTCAACCACTATGGCATCAGGGGTAACACCTTAAAGTGGATTGAAGCCTTTCTGACAGATCGCACGCAGAGGGTAGTCGTTGATGGAGCAACATCCGAGCCAGCACCCGTCGTTAGCGGAGTCCCTCAGGGAAGCGTCCTCGGACCCATCTTATTTCTTGTCTTCATCAACGACTTGCCACTACATGTCACATCCAGAGTAAGGCTATTCGCAGATGACTGTGTGGTTTATCGGGAAATCAACTCGGAAGAAGACTGCCTGATCCTACAAAACGACCTAATAAAGCTAGCCGAATGGGAGAAACAATGGGGTATGGACTTTCACCCAGAGAAGTGTAGCATTCTCCGTGTCCACAGAAAGAGGAACCCAATCATGTTCCGTTACACCTTGAAAGACCACATCCTCGAGACTGACTCGACTACCAAGTACCTGGTAGTAACCTTGTCCCAAAGCCTTTCATGGAACCACCATATGGACATCACTGCGAAAAAGGTGAACAGTACGCTTGGCTTCCTCCAGCGCAACCTACGCGTCAGCAATGAGAAGGTCAAGACTACGGCATACACTTCTCTTGTCCGGCCAGGCCTTGAGTATTGCTCCACAGTGTGGAACCCGTTTACAAAGGACCTGGTTTACAAGCTTGAGATGGTACAGAGGAGGGCTGCTAGATACGTGACCAACCGATACCACAACACCAGCAGCGTATCCTCCATGATCGAGTACTTGGGGTGGGAGACGCTAGAGTCACGACGGACCAAAGCGCAACTCACCATGCTGTACAAAATCATCAATGACCTGGTGGATATCCCAGCAAACCAATATCTTGTACAAGCCCCAAGTCGCCCTAAGGACCATAACAAGAAGTACCACCAGCCGTCCACATCAACATCTTACCACAAGAACTCATTCTTTCCACGAACCATATCCGTTTGGAACCACCTCCCTGCGTCAGTCGCAGAGGCCCCTGACTTGGTATCCTTCAAGCAGGGGCTTTCCTCACCTACCTTCTAATCAATGTTAGGTGCCCAGCTTCAAGCAACCCCTAGTGATTCCCATTGCTGTGCCGGCCGCGGCCACCGTAACCGGAGAGGTCTGGGTTGAAGAGGAGAAAACGAAGCTGGCAAAACTTTCTACTATCTCTTTACTTTTAACTATCAAATCTCTTCTATCTATCCTATCATTTCATACCTTTCTCTTGACCTAGCACCACCCGTCGCGTAATAATCAAGTGTGATTGCGCCGACGTATGATGTAGATGTAGATGTAGATGAGTGCAATAACATTCTTATGTTTTATACATCTTATTTATTGTCAACAAACACTTTTTATAAGTTTATTTAATACGGAATACTGCAAATTAATCACATACGTCAAAGTTTAATTTTAGAAATCAATGAATGTCAAGAAGTTCAAAAAAAGCATCACTTCGTTCCATTTGAATTCAAAAAAATATTTTTTTTCTTAAAACATATTAAACTGGTATGCATGACCTTAAAAAAGCCTTCTTAACATATTCGGAACCCCTTGCATTGCCCTGTGTCTTGAAGAAGCTCTGTCTTGCTGTGCATGGTTCGGGAAGTGAACCTGCTGGGCGCATTCCCATGAGCAATTATATTGACCATCAATAGTACATGGTTCTGAACCTGTATACAGTGAAATACAAACAAAATATTCAAATGTTTAAAAAGGATAAAAAAGTTATACTCATCATATTCCTTCTATCCAAACATGAGTTTGAGAACAATTAGAGCTGTTTTAAATATCTTAGAGTATAGCTTTGGACCGGCAGACGGGCAGACGGAGAAACGGATTCACGGACGAACCGGAGGTTAATATACAGTCACATTCGGTTACTCTGGAAGATGACCATTAAAATGAACATACACGAACTAATTAAAAAATCAAATCATTGAAGGTCATTATTCCTCGATTTTCTTAATCGACACTAAAACGCTAGAAATACATTAATATGACAGAAACACGCCTTTAAAAAGCATAAACACGAAATAAATACATGCCTTATCCAAAAATGTCAATTTAAATACATGAATGGGACTTGCACATACAACATGCACTGTTTAAAGATTATACATTTTGTCAAACAAAATTAATAATTTTGTTGTTGAAGTCAATGAGAATGGTCTTTTCTTTAATAGAGATCAGACCATGGTTACCTTCGTGCTATCATAACGTTTTAATCCATAGCCGTAGCACTTCACGTAAACTGCAGTGCACATTTCTGATAGAATTAGTAGTTTAATTGTACCACAACGGACGATATTTGCTTTAGAAACGCATTCCACAAAAAGAGCGATCCTTAACCGCGTTCACTTTGAAATCCATCTATAGTCGAATTAGTAATAACAGTTAATTTACATCAGGACAGTTCAATCGAAAGGCCCCAAACTGTTAGATTATTAATATTATTAATTGTATGTGTACTAGTATGACGAACATTTTGTTAAATGAATGGCTGCTTTAAATTACATGTCAAAGATTCATATTCCTTTTAAGCACGTAAGGAATTAATTAGAAAACAATGTTATTTCAAAACTAAACTAAAAAAACAAGATACGAATTAATTTGTTCATTTAAATACGCAATAAGTGCATCTTCAGATGTAATAATATAAGGTAAACCTTGTTATACATTGCGGTCCTTAATTTGAAGCAAGGAACAAATGGCAAAACAGTGAGACGTAAAACTAAAACCCGCATTGGAACCGAAAATGCGACAGCACTGGGGGGGGGGGGGGGGGGTAAATCGGCTTTGAGGAGCTCAAAATCTAAAAATGTGCGAATAATTATAAAAATTTAATTGTGCATAAAAAGTAACATCATATCATCAAGATTTTAAACAAATATCATTTAAAATAATATATTTCAATTTAATTTCCATATTACTACTCAAGGGTTATATACAGACCACAACACCAACATCAAATCTTCCTGAGGGTCGATGTAATTTAGCCCAACTTTTTTGTCTTCAATATACCGGTATGTATAATTGCGCTACTTTGTGGCACCAGCTACTTACACGGGGCACCAGGCACTTACTTTGTTAATAATTTTTATGCTGAACACTGATAGTTATGAACAGAACGTCACGAATGCTTAAGAATGCGAATGCTACTTTTTCAGAACTTTGAATGTTTAGCCCTAACACACATACATGGTCCTTAATACTGGCTGTCTTAAGGGACTGTTAAGACTTACCCCGCTGCCGTGTGTTTTAAAATGTTAAGCGTACGCCCTCCCAAGATATTTATCATAGCCGCTTACTTGTTCCACACAAGGGCGCTTGGTGGGTGACACACACACAGATGAGTAACAGACATGATAATTATGATATCGTTGTACAAATAGCGGGAATTTCGGGAAATAAAAAAAATATTAGTAATTTATGTACCGAAAAACCGTTCACATCAAGGCTTTGTACTATTATATTATTCCCCATGACATGGCTATGCATTTCTTACAACTTCAATGCTCGACGTTGAAAGTCAGTTGTGTAACTGGAACTAGCCTATGAGGATATCAATGTAACTTGCGATTGCTATTCCCCATGCACATACGATGTGTTAATTACAATCCCATGCTCCTCTGTGAAAGGTCAATGTTACAAATCAATGTCAAAGGTCGTTAATTTTTGTTTCCGGTCTTGAACTTTAACATGTTCGGGATGGTTTTAATATAACGCCAGATAATTTCTCACTATGAAAAACCGATATACCGCTTTCAACTCCCATTCTCCTAGGTTAAAGTTCAATATGAAATTCAAGGTCAAGAGTAATGAATTTCTGTTTGCACTATGTATAATTTTTATACATCGAAGGATTTAAATATGACATTTGATTATAATTCCCAATGACCTCTCGAATTATTAATACAACGTGCCTCTGTGAGGTAACAATATAAAGGTCAACCTTTAAGCGCACATAAAATAACCTTTAAAAATTTATCATAATTTTAATGCTTGGAGCACCATTTTTATTACTTTGGATTTTTATCTATATGATTTCAGAGTGTGTGTAAGCACAATGTAAATGTCAGATATCAAAGGTCAGAAGAGGTCTTCAATTTTCATTTTTAACCAGGTTTTCCGAAGAAAAAAACTGATTATTAGATTTGTGAATGTCGGCGGGCGGGCGCGCGGAACAATTCCAAAAGAGCGTGTCCGGACCATAACTATGTCGTTCATTGTGAGATTTTAAAATCATTTGGCACATTTGTTCACCCTCATTGGACGGTGTGCCATGCGAAAGAATGACATCGATATCTGCAACGTCAAGGTCAGACTTTGAGTTCAACGGTCAAAAATGGCCATAAATGATCTTGTGCGGGCCACAACTATGTCATTCATTGTGAGATTTTTAAATTACTCGGTACATTTGTTAACCATATTGGACGGTGTGTCATGCGAAAGAATAATGTCGATATCTGCAACATCAAGGTCACACTTTGAGTTCAAAGGTAAAAAATGTCCATAAATGATCTTGTCCGGGCCATAACTAAGTAATTCATTGTGAGATTTTAAAATTACTCGATACATTTGTTCACAATCATGGGACGGTGTGTCATGCGAAAGAATAACGTCGATATCTCGAAGGTCAAGGTTACACTTTGAGTTCAAAGTTCAAAAATGGTCATATATGATCTTGTCCGGGCCATAACTATGGCATTCATTCTGAGATATTAAAATGACTCGGTACATTTGTTCACGATCATTGGACTGTGTGTCATGCGAAAGAATGACGTCGATATCTCCAATGTCAAGGTCAGACTTTGAGTTCAAAAGTCAAAAATGGCCATAAATGAGCTTGTTCGGGCTATAACAATGTCATTCATTGTCAGATTTTAAAATGACTCGGTACACACGGATCATCACACTAATTTTGTACAACTTAAAGCAATCACGCGGATTATTTGACAATAAATGGACGCGGATTTTTTGACAAATAATGGTAGCTGATCTTAAGATAATTATATTTAACCAGGTTTTCCGAAGGAAAAAACTGGTTATTTGATTGGTGAATGTCGGCGGGCGGAACAATTCTTCCGAGGCCAACTACTCCTTCATTTCTCAACGGATTTTAATGAAACTTTTACAAAATAATTGTGCCCTGGCACATATTGTCGGGATTTTATCTTTCGGTCGAAATCAACGTTGCCACGAATAAAAAAATAGATTAAATTTGACATTTTCTTCCGAGCGCAACTCCTCCTTTATTTGTCAAAGGATTTGAATACAACTTTCCACAAATGTTCATCACCAAATACCCTGACGCATATTGAACGGGATTTTTTTCCGGTCAAGGTCAAGGTCACTCTGGCTAAAAATAAACTATTATAATTTTCTTCACAGAGCCCTTATTTTTGGATCAATTTCTTCAATATTTAGTATGTTTATACCTTACATTAACATATACAATAAAATGGGGTCAAAGGTCATGTTGGTCGAGGTCAGGGTTTCTTTTTGCTAATCCTGTTAAATGTGTCCTTAGCAAAGGGAAATAATTAGCATACTTGGATTAATACTTTGGTTGTTACCTTCCTATAAATATATATTTTTTCACTATTGGTGATTGTGTTTGTGGCAAATACATTATTCCTAGCACCTGTTCTGCAATTTTTTACCTGGACCTGTTGTTCACTTTTCACATACACATCCAACAGTACATTTTACTTAGTTCCTAACCATTACTTGTTGCTATGTTAACATTTACACTTGATGAGTTAAACATTTGCACTTCTTTAATAACATAAAACATAATATAGTTTAATGAAGTAATTTAAACAAAACTTCAACACCCGTAAAAATTAGTCAGCAGAGAAGCTGTTTCAAATTGAAAACCTGGTTTTGTGACAATTTAGTCCCTTGTTTATTTTTGTTTATTTTTATGATTAGTTTTCGTACTGTCCCGTGTTTATGTGTCAATTTACTGCCCGCCGTCCCCTCTGCTCTAGTGAAAGCATATACTTATGGGGCATATTATGGCAGGTCTTATTGGTTTTCATAATTCTTTTATGCGAATATATACTATTGTTAAAACAATTATGCCGTTGTTGTGTTTTTCGTCGTAGCTGTTTATTCCAGCTTTTCACCTGTCTCGACCTTCACAACAGCCAATAAAATGTTTCCAGCCAGTTGATATTCTACTATATTGGATTGGCTTATTTAACAATTAAAAGGATACTGTATTTCGCTTTGAAAGCATGCTAGCCGAGTGTTGCACATGATACTGTGGTATCTTAATACAAAAATAAATAGAGTGTACAGCCGTTTTACACGCAACGCTTCAAATTATTAGTGTGAACGTCTGTACCTTTTGATCAGCAAATTCGTTCCTACTTAAAGACTGTGATCTAAAATTTCTAGATTATTTTCATATTGCATAATGTGCTCCAATATTTTTCATAACATGTAATTATTGCTATTCCCTTTAATCCCTTCACTTATATAATTACGAAAAGTCATGGTATATAGTTATATATTTAATTACAAACATATTAGTTTTTTTTGCATAAGCCAGAGTTTCAGTACAAACAATGAGTACTTTCTGTAAACGTAATACATTCCATCACGCATGAGAGCAATGTCAATAGTCGAACAGCCTGCCTGAACAGCGTCAATCAAAGTCCTGATATGTTACCGATGTTTGTCCGTTTTCTTTGTCTGGCACCAATTCTCCCTCAAAGTGAATCGCAAGTTGATTTTTAATTTACAAAACGCACGGTGATATTAATGTGTGATTTGAATGTGCGGAACGAAAACTGAATCATAAGGAAATGCTAATGTATACGACGTATTTCTAAATATTGAAAATACTTATGTTAGATGCATAAATGCAATTTGAGGACACCTACAAATATATTATTTGATGTGGTATCATGTATATCTACGTATGCCAGTTTTCAGTTTGAATATATTTACATCATAACTCTACTGGTCATGTACGTAATTCCGGCCACTTTTGGGACTATTTAAGAAAACTCTTTAGTGTTAGGCAACTGCTTGAAACTAAACTTCACATATATAATCCTGGGTTCAAAACTCACCTAGCATGAACATTTAAATAGAATTAGATCAGTGAATGTTACTTAATGAACAGAAAATGATGACATGTAAACTATCCATTTTCGTAGGTTAAATGTACCTAAAAAATCGGCCACTTTTCAGTTTGATCTGCAGATAAAATTACAAAGCAATATCTTTAGACAAATGTCCTCAATTTCTGAGTATTAATCAATGTTTATACTATTAAAATTTTTGACTTGAAATTTAAAATAAATGCGAAATTATTATACCAGTTACTCCCCCTACCTATTTTAATAAATATTAACAATGGGCAACTGCTAATTCATAAAAAAATAATTGTTTTTAATGGGTTTAATCAATTTTTTCAAACAAAGCGAAAAAAGTGAAAACATTTTGTTTAAAAAGTTTACTTCAGTGTTGATTATTAGTAAACGCTTATATATAATTTTAAACATGTAATCTAGTAATATTCTTATCAAGGGAGGTAATTCATATATTAAAAAATTATATTTATGTTCTGATTTTTATGTTTTGAATATATTTTTTTGTACAATTAATCGGTAAAACTTTATTTAAAGTTTATTAGATAAAATAAAAATAATTTTGTCAAATATATATGTTTCTTATATGAATATAATTGTTGCAACTAAGAAGACATCACTTTCCCCACGAGCCAAATATTTCCTGCTATATTTGTGACATTTTAACACAAAAGTTTACAGTGATATGGTTCTTACATTTCCAAAATATTGAGAGTAGGGATGGTTTTCATGTTGATTTTTCTAAATAAAAACAAAAAATGTGCGTTAAGATCATGAAAATGATTTTACACAGGTGGCCGATTTTTTACGTACAGGCCGGATTTACGTACATGACCAGTATGCTCATTTCGACCTGATACGAAAGGGTCCTGATATGTTTTATTTTACGTAAGTAAGCGTTTATATAATTGAATTTTTTGGAGGTTTGCGCTATTATTCGAAATAAAGTTATACTATTGTTTAATACAGGCTCTGCAAGATTTGCAAGATATGCGAATCGATGCAAATAAAACTACTCATAGGCAAGCCTCGCCAGTTTTATGCTTATCCTCACGTGATAAATAACACAATGGTGTAGTAAAATGTTATTCCCTCCACATATATATTTAAAGGGGATATTTTCTTTAATGTATTATGTTCCGCAAATACCAGAATATGTAAGATCACAAACGTACATTCGAAATGTGATATGAACTATGCAATTATATATATATTGTATAGACGAGAATTGAAATGTGTATGCATTTATATGCAATACGCTGCACAACAAACATTTCGTGCGGTGGATAAAGAACCAAACAACTGAAAAAAAGTAAATAACACTCTGCCTTTAATTCAATTATCTCAAAATCTATATCTTCAACCATTATTTTAACAATCATAATATACGCCGAATATTTTTAAAAAGATATTTCTTGTTCCATTTATATAAACAATTTTAAACTGATGTTTGTCTACAATCGGTCATGTGTACGTGTGATTTCCTACCCATCTGATAAAATTAAAGATTTGTTGAAAGACAAATCAGACCGTTGATAATACAAAAAGGGGGGAAATATTGAAATATATTCGGAATAAAAGATGCTGCTCAGTAATTTTGGCTGAGTATATGGAAACAAATTAGTAAATGTTTCTTCGAGATCAATACCCTACAAATAAACATAGTCGTCAAATATCCTACGGTTTGGGATAATACTTAGTGTATTTCCTTCAAGCTTCATAGTATTATTTTACTTGGAGACGGTGTTTTCTGGCACGAATGAAAGAAGCCAAAATGCCTCTCGAACAATGAAACATTTACAGATCGAATTTTTGCCCGTTTTGACTTAAAACGGGAAAAATATATAATCCAAATATACCGTTATTTTCATTTTATTGATGTGTTGAACTTTCTTAAATCTGTCATTATTTCAAAATGTGGATTAAAATATATTTTGATTGTTCGACATTCAGTGTAATATTGTAAGTTATATCAAAATTATTTTATCCGAACCCACGGACCAGTTTGTGCGTAGCAGAAGTCGTCAGCTGATTGGCTGGAAACTTGTTGTTTTTCAAACATACAAGCGGAAGGCGTCGGTGACAATGAAAGCAATAGCGAACGCATGAAAGACATCAAGCATTTTCAAGCGAAGCTTTGAGCAAATACCTCTGACATCTGATATAACACGCAGAATTATACATTTTGATAATTCCCATGCTATTTCCGTATTGCATGATGCTAGTGTGCATGAATAAATGACTGTGGCATGGCAGGCGAAAATTTATGACTTACATTGTCCAATGTAACTGTAAGCTAAGCAGACGTCATAGTCGTTAGGTAAATGCTATAGCGTTTTGTAGGAAAGGTAGCTTGACATCGCTGAATACTCACATATCATGGACCATTTTCACAAAATGTTGCCCTTGCAAACTATTGCTACCAGCAACACCATGCACAACTTGATGTCTCCAAAGATGACGGGCTTCAAAAGAGTGAATTCTCCAATGACAAACCTGACCCAGAATCTCCGAGAGCTCACCACAGAAGGGTATTTTTCTATTGTCATTCAATGTATTTTTTATCCTGCTATTTGGTAGGACTATCCTGCTTTCAGATGAGTGTCCTGTCATTACAACTTGAGACTCAGCCATGACAATTGTGAAAAAACTATACAAATAAGGTTGCAAGTCGTCTTCCCTAAAACCACAAAAGCTAGGGTTTTAATTAGTTGTAATAATCCAACTCCTAGCTATTGACTCTCTGGGTTGCTTGGATTTGCAACAGGCAACAGCATTTTTCATGTACAGTCTGCTTTAATTAGTAAAATGAGAAACATAAACATTTTTTAGAGCATTAATAACCACAAACATATCATTAATATATCCCTAAATTGACCCTAATGCACAAATTTAAACAACTTACTTTATATGGTCTGCTCTCATAATATGATATTTATCCAAGTTTCAAACACATCAACGGTTCACAAACATTACCGTATTTTCCCTTGTTTAGCGCGCAGTTTTTTACCTACGAATTTCATATAAAAAAGTTTGTGCGCGTTAAACATTGATACAACGCTATCCTGGCTGCTAAATTGCAAAAAAAATCGTTTCGTAATCGTAAATAGTCATAATGGCCGCCATTTTTTTATTCTAGAAAACTACACCCTATAATCTTACAGACTGAAGGGGCAGTTGTCGAAACAACAAAAAGTCCGTGACGGCAGATATGAACGGGGTAGCATTGGTTATTTACAAAAAAAAAAAAGTTTGAATAAAGTATGCGAACATTTATTTGTCTGTGTTTGTGCACTTCTACGGCCATTTTCGGTCCAATAAGGCAGCTTACGTTGGACTGGATAAGGTATTTGGTCTTTTTTTGCAGGTAACCGTAGGTGTGAACAGGGACTTCTTAAGTGTTTTCCAGTTTGGTCCAGGTTTTTGGCGCCTTCATTGTTCATCACATTCACGCCTGTGTAGTGCGACAAAAAATAACCCAACTTGTCCAACATAATAGATTTAACAGTTTTACGTCAATACTGACATACCTCAACAACTGTAGCCCTGGCTCTCACGCGCCACGAAGTTTTTATTCAGCATTCAAATTTAAAGCCCATGCTTTCCCGGAGGAAGAATGACACGATGTCAGTGTTCTAGATAAGCTGCGTATTAGCGTAATATACGCATTAGAAATATAAAGATACGCCCAATTTATCATTTTCCCGCGTACATTTAACCAAGCCAATCTGGACTTACGCAAACGATGTAAATTCGCTGCTTACAGCGTAAGTTAAAATATAAACAAGTGATTGTCTTTCGCCAAAATATGAGACCGGTTATCGTCAAATTTAGAGGTAATTTGTTCGCTGGATTGTATTAATAGGTAGCCAGTCGGTATGTTTACTCTGTATCATCTAGTCGCATTGTAAATTTAGTATTGATTTTTTTAACAGACATTCAAGCGCTTATGTGTTTATTAAATTACATGAAAAGGTCAGCATGGCTTATTTTAAGCCAAAACACATTTACTTCTCAAAGTAAAATTGATTCTTTTTATATGGAAAAAGTTGTATCGAGTAAAAACATTGTACTGCCAATACTGAATGATTTTATTTCCTCTGTTTTCAAATCACAAAGGACACACTTAAACGCTAATAAAACAACTGCTGAAAGTTGGCAAAAAAGTTTTCCGTGGCTCACGGTGGTGGACAATAAGGACAAAGTTCGTCTTAAATGTAAAAACTGCCAACAATACAAGACTGATAATGTTTTGGCCACTGTATTTAACATTATTAAAGTAGTGTGTCTGTACCCCGGCTATATTCTTGTTTTACTTTTAGCAAATTACTCTTCCAGCAAGGAAAGATTTGACCATTTACCCCCATGCTTTGAAAAGTGGGGGGTATTTACCCCCATGGGTAAAAAATTATCTATAACGCTGCACGATGTATATGAATTCTTATTTTCTCACGTTTTACACGAAATGCACGTGGACTGTTAATCTGTTGCTAGAAAATTACAAAATTGTCAGAAAAGTATAGCGCTATGCAACCCATGCTCCTAATCATAATGATGCTTCCTATTTTGAATGCTTAAGCTTTTCAATGCCCCGAATTATTGGATTGCGCAATAGTAAAATTGCGGCCATTTCTCAGTCTGATTTCGTGGTTTTATTGTCTTTAAATATTTATTTTTTTCATTTTTGCATTAAACAGCCTGCTCGCTATACATGGGAGCGCGCTTTACAAGGGAAAATACGGTACTCAAGTTTTTGCAATGGAAAATGCGAAGTATTCGGAATTTGAAAATATGGGAATTCATACAATCCAGAATCCTCGGTAAGATAGATCTTGTGTCTAATAAACCGTTTGTCAATTCAAAGCTTGGGCTTTGGTTTGTTTACGTTTTTTTATCAACCTTTTTCAAATGTTTTTACACAGTTACCATCGTTTTGCTGATCAAAAACAGGTAAATATTGTAATTCAGCATAACTGTAGATGTTCTTATTAAATATTTCTACCTTGATGCAGTGCTCCAGGTAGGCCTTAATGGAAGGGCGCTCCACCCTGCCCGTTCCAAAGCCCTGCCCTGACTCAAGAAAATTGTATTTGGCTACAGCTTTTTCTTCATAAAACCTCATACAAACACCATAATCAAAATAATTACTGTTTTAAGGTAACTTTGGATCAAGAAATTTTTTCAGCAAGGGAGAGCCCTGAAAGATTGTTCAAATTACCCTCTGGGGTCAAAACTTTGTTGCACAATGAAACTACATAACAAGGGGTCTGCTTTTCAGTGGATCTGATTGACCCAGGGACCATTTTTGGGATTAATGTAAATTTGTGAACAACATAGAGGGTGACTAACAAATTCATAAACAGCAGACCGTTAAATCCTATTTGAAACCTCTCCGCATATATACTTGCAGCATAGGCAGCATATTGATCTGAGCTTGTAAAATTTTGTTCATTTCCCAATCTGTTTTTTTTCCTTTTATATTTAGAGCCTGTAGAAGGACCACTTCCCAATTGAAGAAGTATATATTTTTCCTAAATGGGACCTTAAAATTCCCAATTGAAGTTTTTAAATTTTTATTTTTTCTTAATAAGTCTTCACATTAAGTTCCTCTCCCATCAAGCTTTATAAGTTGAACCTTATTTAATGCACCAGGTAATAATTAAAACACTTTTATTAACCAGCTTTTTGGATGGAAAAAACTAGTTATTAGATTGGCGAATGTCGGCGGGCGTGCTGGCGGAACAAGCTTGTCCGGGCTATAACTTTGTCGTTCATTGTGAGATTTTAAAATCATTTGGCACATTTGCTCACCATCATTAGACGGTGTGTCGCATGAAAGAATTACGTCAATATCTTCAAGGTCAAGGTCACACTTTGTGTTCAAAGGTCAAAAATGGCCATAAATGAGCTTGTCTGGGCCATAACTATGTCATTCATTGTGAGATTTTGAAATCATTTGGCACATTTGTTCACCATCCAAGGGTGTCAATTTTCCGGATTATTCCGGAAATCCGGATTTTAGCCACCCAGGCTCGATTTTGAGATCAATGGAAATCCGATTAGTTTTTTTAGGGGGGGGGTGACTTTTTCGTTCGAGTGCCCGATCATTTGAAAACGAATCATCTATGGCATTCCGGAAATTTTCACTCGTTATCAATTTTTCTCGTTCTCAGCACTCTGGTTTGACCAGTTCGGCATTCACAGTTTATCACTTTCAAATTATCACCTATTTAATTGATGTTCAATCAGTTTGCACAGTTTATATACAAACTGTGTTTGCCACTTAAAGAAGATGTGAAATATGACAGGCGAACGTTTGTTTTCGGGGAAAAAAATCCGGAAAAACGCATCGTTCCGAAGTATGAGCATCCTAGACATTATCACATTCTTTAAAAAAAATGCCAATGTACATTGTGTTTTAACCTTCTTCTCGATAAAAGCACGCGCAAATTATTCCCTACATGTACAACGTCACATCAAACGCATGGAATGCGTGCGTGTATTAAATTTGTGTTAAATGTTTGGTGGTAAATTTTAACAGAATGATTTTGCGAATGATTTGGAATTGTCATTTCCTCAAACTTAATTGCAAAATAAACACGCTGTATCTTTATCGTTACGGTCGTTTTCATAAGTCATTATTGAAACAGTTATTGTACTGAATCAGTCTTCACGCTAAATATTTTAGACCAATAGCCCTTCGGGCTAATCAGATATAATTTTTAATAGCCCAAAGACAGTTTCAATAGCCCGATAAGGTTAACATACATTTAATGACTTTTTTGGCTCGGAGCAACAAAATATTCATTTCCAATCAGAAATAACTTCTAATGAGTAAAAACATTTGCCTGTCCCATTTTCAACAGACTGTATTTATTTTTTTTGATAACAACAGCAAAGGCATGCTCTCCGGACATCTCCATATCTCAGTGTTTCAGATTGGCCCCAATTTCCTCAGGTCAGGTTTCCTCATATGGCTAAATGGTCAATTTTTTTTCAGGACATTTGTCCTAAATCATGAAACAATTTTCATACATTTTGTTAGCGCCCTGCGCCCTAACCTATTGTACTTTTTTAGTCTTTCTAGTTGCAATTTCTGGTGAAAACAATGCGAAATATTATAAATCATACCATCCGTATCACCGCATGTGTATTCATCATTCTAAAGACATTTTCATAAAGAATGTCAAAAATAAATTTAAATCGACAAAAACAAATCTGTATCCGAAAATAACAGTCCGAGAATATGAAAGTGTTTTGCACATGAAATCAAATGTGCATATCGTATGATTCAAGAAAAATGAAAACCAGTTACCTAGCAAATACGTAATAAATATATAATTTTGTTAACATATTGCTTAAATATATGCTATTGCAGTGCTTTATTTTGATAATCGATCACTCAAACTTTTTCATTTGCAACGTTTGCTGTCTTGTACGATTTTCGGGAAGTAGCGAAGATTTTTTTCAGTTGTTTTTCTATCCGCTAACCAACCAAAAATCAATAATAAAATAGTCCATCTCCGGAGTCTCCGTAAGAGTGGAACTCAGACGTGTTGATTGGCTAACGACTTGTTCCGACTACTTCCATTGATTATGTCTTAAACCCAAAGTGGCTGACCGGTGTTCATGTATTTTTTTCACTTTGTTTATTATTTTACGCTAAAATATTCAATCGACCGGTCGGGCTATTTAATATGCATTTATGATCGACCGACCGTCCCAAAAATCGACTCGGGCTTCGGACTGATAGGCTAATTCGAAGACTGCTGAATGCTGATGAACCAGATAGTCCGGACGAAAATGGATAAAGTGTTGGGTGTTGTGAAAAAACGCTTACTAGTAGCGGGTCTATACTGACCTATTGTGTAGACTGCGATGTGTTGACAAAGAATTAAAATGTGCGAAAGCGACTCTTTGCGGATACGGTCCATAATTACTGTGAATAAATTGTTCAGAATATATAAATGATTGTTTAAATAAAAACGCTCGTAGAGATATAAAGCCGGTTTACACGAATTAAAAAAAGACTCCTGGAAGGCTAAAAAAACAAATATGAGTCGCGGGTATTTTAGTGAGTCAGTCGGGTAACTCCAAACAAACAATTTATTAAGGTCAGCCTTATTAAAATTTTAAAATTCCCAGTGTTTGTTTAATTTAGATTTTCATTAATACTGTAAAGAATACATGTACTGCACAGGAATAATACATTAAGCTAGGGCGCGGGCCCTTCGCCCCTGACGGGGACATTCCACCTCAGACCCATGCATCTACATGAAATTTTAAAGAAATAGATTGTGATATTCTAGCCAAACTAACTTTTTATTTCTGTTTTGAATCACTTAAAAATACAGGTGTCTTTAAGCTCAGCAGAAGTGATTTCTTTGTTTCAAATAAGCTAAAATGCAGGAGCTTCCAGGGGCCTCAGGCCCCCTGGCCAGGGCTTTGCCCTGAACCCACGGGGGACCCTATCGGCCCCCAGATACATTTTTCAGGATTTCAAATTTGGGACAATTGACACCCCTGCCATCATTGGACAGTGTGTCGCAGGAAATAATTACGTCAATATCTCCAAGGTCAAGGTCGCCACAACTAAGAAAAATTTATTTTGAAACAAAGGGGGTTAACAATAAGTTCAGTTCGAGTTGCCTCTCTTTATCAGACTTTTTTATCAAATTGAAAACCTGGTTTTGTGACAATTTTTGTCCCTTGTTCTATATTAAAGCGTTTCTTACCCCCCCCCCCACCCCTCTCCCCCCCCCAAAAAAAAACAACAACAAAAAAAACAAAAACAGCAACACTTTTTCCCAAATGGTGAAAAAAAACACTGCAGCAATTATATTTAAAAAAAAAAGATTATTTATTTTCTGATTTGTTTGCAATTTAATTGTATAGCTCTGTCTTTTGAATAAAATGAAGATTATTGAAACAATTAAAGTGATTGTTACGGTCTCACCAAATCATGGTGATCGACAAATCAGTCAAAACAAAGTTTGATAGGAAGCAGCAATCGATATAAATCAAAGATAAATATCAGTTTCCAATATTTATAGGTATTTTGTGAGGCGAAGTCTCGTCCATGTGAAAAAAATCCTGAACTACAGATCACGATTTCAAGTGTTGGTCATGCAACACTGTTAAAGAGCAGGACATATATTGCCAAAGAAACAACCTGTGGAAAAATGAAAGATTGCTAGCATTACACAGATGGAGAAGAACAATACAGAATTTACCCCGAATCAATGCTGTTTAATTTGTGTTACTTAAAAAATGTAAAAAAAATCTTGTTAAGTTTAACTGGGTGTTTGATTGCATGTTTGTTTCATGATGTTTTTGACCCAGTTATGCATGTGTCATCCTCAAAATCATTCATAAGAATTTTCCTTCTTGGACTTCTCAACCGCACCCATGAGGTTGCAGTTCAACAGCACTTATTATGCTTCTTTTTATATTTCAGGGAAACTCCACGCAGGAAACTGTCGCTGTCAAACATAGAAACACCAAATTCATCCAACAAAGAAGTCTCTGTACCTATTTTTTCAACCAAGTTGGGTATGTGATGGGCAGTGTTCGTTTTTGCTGCAAGCTGTCGAAAAAAAGATCACTTTTGAAAAATGTGTTTGTATTAAAGCGGGTATATACAATTTTGTCAAATATTTATGAATTTATTTAAAATGTGTAAAAAACTTATTATATATATATTTCGATATAAATTAAAATAAAACTTAAAAAGAACATGTGTCGAAAAATGCGAAATAAGCCAGATATTTAATTCTGAAATTGAAAACGGCTGTACAGCCGAATTCGCCAGCAAGTATTCCATACATGTACGATGTGAATCTAAACTTAGTGTAACGGTTTATTTGAATTCCTGCAACGATATCTATTGATACGACACACAAACATTAACTCCGATCCTAATACAAAGACGAATGCTTCGGTTATTGTAGGAAAATATGTACGTCACAATCGGCTCGGGCGCTAATTTGTCTTTGCTGCATTTATGAAATTCGACTTTAATGTATAATTTTTCTTGCCCATTTTATGTTATTGTAACATATTTTATCAATATATTACAATTAAACAAATATAAAAAATCGTATATACCCGCTTTAAAATAATTTTTTGATGTTATTTACCTGTACCCTGAAATATGCTGTATAATATTATGTAGCAAATTAATTAAATTCTCAGTAAGTTGTATTCATAATGGCCTTATTATGCCTTTCCCACTTAGAAGCTAAGTGACAATGGCTATGTGCAAACAACATAAAACCAGAATAGCTTGGGAGTAACTTGCAGTCTGTTCAGGTTTTATGCTTTTTGCTGCTAATCAGTATCTAAGGGTTGGCAATGAAGCCTAAAAACTCGTATCTAGTAATGAGTAAGAAAGGTCTTTAATTGAATATAACTTTCTAAGGGACTATAAGTGGTTAACGGGTTATTAGGCTACAGGCAATTATATTAGTTTTCAGTTTACAGTCTTGGGCCAATTCTGTTGTCTTGAGACCAATAAGGCCAATACAAATTCAAACTATAAGTAACTTTGTATAATTTTGCGGACATCTCTACAGGTGCTGGTAACAGTTGTCCATAATTTATGTTAAATTTTATCATGCTATTGCAAAAACAATTGTTTTTTGTTTTATGGAGCCTAGTGAAAGGCTATTTAATATGAGTATTATCTCCTTGCAGGGTTTTTATCAAACTCGTTAAACTCACCTGAGTTTCTGTGATCGCTGTTTGTCTGTCATAGGATTTTTAGCATGCATCATCATTTACCCTGTGAACACTCTAGATCCTGCATTTATTGCCCAATTTTCATAAAATTTGGTCAGGACATTTCTCTCAATGATATCTTGGCCAATTTTGAAACTGTGTCATGGGTAGAACCTAGGTCATTTTAATTAAAAAACGGAGGTCACATGTATTGCCCAGTCCAGGAAACTTGGTAGGAACATTTGTCCCAATGATATTTTGATCCAATTCAAAACTATGTCATTGGGTCAAATAAAAAAAAGCTTGTGAACACTCATGTGAAAAAAAAATAAACCAGTGTTCAGAAAATTGGTCCAAATGATATTTCAGTAATGTAGAAAAGTGGGTCACAAAGCGTCAAAACTATGTCAAACACTCGAGAGGCCGCATCAAACTTGGTCAGATCATTTGTTCCAATGATTTCTCAAATGAGTTCAAAACTGGCTCCCTTTGGGTAAAAAAATAAGTTGTATGATCAAATTAAAAACGCTTGTGAACAATATAAGAGGCTGTTTATAGCCCAATCATCTTGAAATTTGACAGAACATTCAAACCAATTATATCTCTGCAGAGTTAAAAACTAGGTATTGTGGGGTCAAAACCTCAGTCACTAATAATTTAAATCCTTATTTATTACACAGTGTTAATGAAACATTAGAACATTCGTTGCATTGTCATCTCAGTTTGGTTTGAAACTGGGTCATGTGGATAAAAAACTAGGTCAAAGTAAAGAAAAGCCGGTGAAGACTCTAGAGGCCACATTTATTACTCAATCTTGGTTAGAACAATCTTGGTAACTTGGTTAGAACAATTGTCTCAAAGATTGTCTCATCTCGCTGTAGTGTAAGCTAGGTCACTATTGCAACCATTAAAAAAAGCTTGGGAACACTCTAGAAGTTACAATTCTTCTCAGACAATTCTGAGATATTTGTCCTGTTTATTGAAAAAGTTGGTTGATGTGTGTCGGGGAAGTTTCCTTTGTGTAGCTATGGTAAAACCATTTGAACACTCAAGAATTTACAATTTTTTTACCATCTCATCACAAAACTTGAATCCAAAAAACACTACAAAATTATAAAATCTGGGCTGAGTTATAAAATGGTGTTTGTTAAAAAAAACATGGCTGCCAGGTGTTAAGGCTAATTAGTAATTTTTACTAGGCAGTTTTATTGTCACCAACCGGTTTCACCGCAGGGGACTTATGGTTTTCGCTCTGTGCGTCTGTCTGTCTGTCTCACTTTTCTGGAATCTGCGATAACTTTCATGAAACTTGAAACATGGATAGATGGCAATATGGACATTATGCAAGTCATTTCATTTAGTTCCTACGTCAAAAGTTCTGGTTGCTATGGCAACAAATAGACTAGAAATACTGCTGAAAATGGTGGTTTTCGGGATCCTGCGATAATTTAAAAAGTTCTTCATATTTGTTAATGAAACTTGAAACATGGATAGATGGCAATATGGACATTATGCAGGTCATTTCATTTATTCCTGTCAAAAATTCTGGTTGCTATGGCAACAAAAAAATAAATAAAAAAATCTGACAATGATGGAATTTCTGACAATGGTGGAACCGGTAGGGGACATATATTGCTTTGCAAAAGTCTTGTTATAAATCTACTGTGAAACATTGAGATGACTACCAGCTCAGAACAGTTTATTTTCTAACGGTCACTATGTAACTACTTGTTGAATAGCACCTGCTAATAAAAATGATATGCCTTACCCTTTGTAGTGTGTCTTATCTGTATTTTAGCATGTTCATACCTTCACATCATGTTGCCATAATATTTGGAACTCTATTGCAGGATGTTTCTTAGAGTCACCGATGCAGATTAACAGCCCAACTCTCAGTGATAGGTAAGATATAAGTGACCTGATCTTTAGTAGTTGTGTTCATTTTAAGCTAACCTGATCACAAAGTGCTTATGGTGAGCTATCGTAGTTTGTGTATGTCCAGGGTTTTTTATCTGATTTTGGGGAAAGGGCCTGGCCTTTTTTGAGGGGAAAAAAATTCGCGCGAAATGCCGGATTTTGGGGGAAAAAATCACTCGAAACGCCGGATTTTGTGGAAAATAAGGAAAGTCTTAAATAATCAATTCAACATATTTTGCTGTTTTTAAAACAAATTCACGGCAACAGATAATTTAATTATGCAATATGTTATAGTTTCTACACTGGATCAGGTAAACTTATGTATTTAAAGTTAAAAAAAAAAAAAAAAAAATTTTTTTTTAGGGGAAAAAAATGAAGTCTGGGGGAAAATTTACCTTCTGAGGGGAAAAAAATCTGAGGGGAAAGGGCTGATTTTCGGCGGGTCCCAAAGAAGGAAAAAAAGCCCTGATGTCTGTTGCCATTCATTATGTTAAGTCCACTTTTAGCTAACCACTTTGGAGGCCACATTTTCGGAAGGCATATAGTCTGTCTGTCTGTCCATCTGTCCGTCTTTTTTCCCCACTTTTTGGGAAGATAGCCCATGGCTTTGGAATTGGGAATTTTATCGGCATTTTCATGAAATTGGGAAAATAAATTCATTAGCCTTTTTTTCCACATGAAAAGTCCACTGATTAGGGAAATACTAAATTTGATATAACTCTTTATAATCATTCAAATTAAAAGAACAAAATCATATAATACTTTGTTAGATGTAATTGAATTGAAATTGAGATAAAATACGCATAAGACTTCTTTCTAAAAAAAAAAAAAAAATTTTTTGTTTTTTTGTTTTTTTTTGGGAAATTGGTAATTTTTTGCCACATTTTGGGGAGAAGTATACTTTTTGGGATTGGGAACATAGCCGAATTTAGGCTATAAAATCGGGCCAAAAAAAACCCTGTGTCTGTCTGTCTGTCCATCACACTTAAAAAAAATATGCTCATAACCTCTATGTTGCTTCAGAGGTAACCTTCATATTTGGTATGCATGTGTATATGGACAAGGCCTGTCCATACGCACACAAATTAAGACCCCTTTGACCTTGAACTTAGGGTCCACCTTTATGTTTCGAAATCTGCGTTTAGGTTTCGCAAAATGCTCATAACTTCTAGGTCGCTTCAGATGTTACATTCATTTTTTGGTATGCATGTGTATATGGACAAGGCCTTTCCATACACACACAAACTTTGACCCCTTTGACCTTGACCGTGAACTTAGGGTCCGCGTTTAGGTTTTGAAATCTCCATTTAGGTTTCGAAAAATGCAAATAACTTCTATGTCGCTTCAGATGTAACCTTCATATTTGGTGTGCATGTGTATATGGACAAAGCCTTTCCGTACGCACACAAATTTTGACCTTTTTGACCTTGACCTTTAACTTAGGGTCCGATTTTAGGTTTCGAAATCTGCGTTTAGGTTTCGAAAAATGCTCATAACTTCTATCAAAGTGTTTTTCAGGGGCATATCTCATCCTATCGAGACAGCTCTTGGTTAGTCAGTCTTGATTCAATTTAATGAAAATGTTTATCTTGATAATATATAGGTCAAGTTGGAATTTGAGTCACATGCATCTGAAAACAAGGCCACTTGATAAAATCTTAGAAAAACTGTGTAACCACTCTAGAAGCCACTTTTTCGCCTGATGAAATTTGGTCAGAATGTTAATCTTGACAATATCTAGGTCAAGTTGGAATCTTTGTCTCATGCACAGTGCCCCAGATAAGCTGCGTATCTGTGTCTTTCACCCTATTAAAATGTTTAAAAACGTAAAGAAATACAATATTATGCGTATTGAAAACGCAACCAACTTTACTTTTACGCAAATTCGTCAAATTTAATGCGTATGATACAATAGCTTCGATCGAAAATGCTTTGCTCATTTTTTGTATTTTCTCTTTAGAATTATTATTGTAACGCGACGACGGTTTCATTCAGCAAGCGCCTGGATGATGGAGAAAGACAACAGTAAAAGTTATTCAAATGCTCTGCGGACTAGATTTCATATTTCAATATAGCGTCTGACCAAATTATTGGCGACATACATGCGTTTTCAATCTGACTTAATTTGTCGCTCGTTGTGCATGTATTTGTAAAGCGTCTGCACTTTCAGATTCTATTACGATGCAAAATAAAAATGTCTGAGAGAGGAAGATAGACGTCCGCAATTGTTGCACCAAAACATCAGTTGATATGTGTGACAGTTACAAAGATGTCAGTTAACATCAGTTGTTTTTTTAAGTTTAAAGTTTATATTATGGACAGTGTCAAGGATTCAAGATATTATGAAACATAAGTTTATTAAAGTTAATTATGATGTTTACAGTTTTAGTGAATCAATACAAGTGTGCAGCTTCAACAGAAGTAAAGCAGCAATGATTTTAATGTATGTATTTTTATAACTAATTCACCCTATTTCAAGAATGAAATCACCCTATTTTTCCAAAATCAGTGGGTGAAAACCCTATTTCCCAAATAATTATCTGGGGCACTGCATGCAACCAAAATTTGTTCACAGTGATTATCTTGACAATATCTAGTCCAAGTGCAAATATGGGTCATTTTTGTCAAAATCTATGTCACTAGTTTAAGTCTTATCAAAATCCACTCTAGAGGCTGCATAATTATATTGCTCAATCTGGATCAAACATTGACCAAGGGTCAGAACTCTGATCTGCAATTTAACAGGATAATGCCCTGTTTGTGTTAGGCCAATGTTTGTATGTCCCAATCAATCACTTCAGCTTGCATTAACCATGATGGCAACCTTGATTCTTCAAGCCTGCATGAAGACCCTGCATTTTTAGCAATTTGTATCAAGGGCACTTTTGCTAAAAATATATAAAGAAGTTCTTTGAAATGTCTTCAGGTAGGATGGATATATTTTGATGAGATGTGTGTAATTTATTAGCTAACATGCTGACCTAGATATGAAATTGAATTTGGTGTCAAGGCAAAGGTTGTTGTTATGTAAAGTAGGCAAATAGTGTCCGCTCATTTGCTTGAGTTTTTATGCCCCCAAATCAAAAGATCGGGGGTATATTGTTTTTGGCCTGTCTGTCTTTGTGTGTGTCCCAAAACTTCTACCTTGCTCATTACTTTTGCAATATTGTAGATAGCAATTTGATATTTGGCATGCATGTGTTTTACATTGAGCTGCACATTTTGAGTGGTGAAAGGTCAAGGTCAAGCTTCAAGGTCAAAGGTCAAATATATGGCTTCAAAGCGCAGTCGGGGGCATTGTGTTTCACAAACACAGCTATTGTTCATTGAGGTATTTTGCAGTTATTTCGGTATGTTGGTAGCGTACATGAATACTAAGCAGAGGATTACATTTTGGGCCAGTCAAGTCAAGGTCATCCTTTAAAAAATATATATATATAATGTTTCTTATAAATGACTTGACTTTGCTTTGAAGTATTTTGCTGAAAATTGATATGCAAATTCTGCCTTCATGCAGACATACCTCAGCGTTTTTTTGGTCCAATTGGGATTAGTACTGTTACCAGTCCAATCAAGAAAATGTTATCAGTAAAATCCTGAAATTGGGAAAATTCTGTGTTGGAAATCCTCAAATTAAAAAAAATCATCAACAGGCATGCCAAAATGACCAGTTTGTACTAAGGTTGGTAAACAGAACAAAATCTTATAAAGCACAAACACAATAAATAACTTGATGTTTTTTCAACTCTCACAGAAAATTTCTGTTTTATTTGTCAAAAATTTTAGATTTGTTTTGTTCACTTAGATTTTTCCACCCTCTCAGCACAGCACAATTTGTTGTACATAGTTTGTAGGTGAAGTCAAACTTTTTTAATGGAACACACAGTGTGACTGATGACCATATTTAATTTTGTTCAGGTAGTATTTACTATTATGACTCATTTCAGATAAAAACATCAGATAAATGTTTGGTTTTCAAAAGAAACAGCTTCAACTTTCTACATTTTGTTTGACAACCAATGGTAATTGTAGCCTTTTTGTCTTGGTAGATTTAATTCGGAACTGGCGCGCTGTGGGTTTTCCGATTTCTGAGCGCGCGCGGGAGGCACAAACATCGTCATTAATACAGTAATGACCAGTAACGTCGATACCCAATTTGCTTCCCATTCAGTAGTGAATAATAAGTATTTAAACGACAGTTGTGTTTCTTTTAGGAAATGTCAAAATTCAAGTCTTTTGTTATCCAGGTTTTCCGAAGGAAAAAACAGGTTATTAGATTGGGGAATGTCAGTGGGCTGGCGGGCAGAACAAGCTTGTCCGGGCCATAACTTTGTCGTTCATTGTGAGATTTTTAAATCATTTAGCACATTAGTTCACCATCATAAGACGGTGTGTCAGTGCGAAAGAATTAGGTCGATATCTCCAAGGTCAAGGTCACACTTTGAGTTCAAAGGTCAAAAATGGCCATAAATGAGCTTGTCCGGGCCATAACTATGTCATTCATTGTGCCATTTTAAAATCATTTAGCACATTTGTTCACCATCATTGGATGGTGTGTCGCATGAAAGAATTACATCGATATCTCCAAGGTCAAGGTCGCCACGACTAAAAATAGATTTATTTTGAAACAAAGGGGGTTAGTTATAAACAATCAGTTCAGTTTGAGTTGTCTCCCTTTATCAGACTTTTTTTTAAATTGAAAACCTGGTTTTGTGACAATATTGTCCCTTGTTGTTATTACTTTTACTATTACCGGTGTAATAAATATTTACACATAACAAATCTAACACTGTTATACATATATGTCCGACGTTTAATACAGGATTAAAGTCTAAATCACCGTTCAGATGTACAGCCGTCTATACGAATGGGTCCAGTTGCTAACATCCTTAAAGACATGAAAAACAGACTTTGTCAGCTGTATGGTAATGAAGGAAACTATACAAACAGCTTGACATGTGCAGTATTTCTTCTGAAAAACATCATTCATGTTCTAGTTTTTTCGGCATGCTTTATATATATAGCAAATAAAAGTAATTTATGGTAAAGCTCGTTAGTGATGTGCCTTCTGATCTTA
Organism: Dreissena polymorpha; assembly: GCF_020536995.1. NCBI lineage: Eukaryota > Metazoa > Mollusca > Bivalvia > Myida > Dreissenidae > Dreissena > Dreissena polymorpha. Next base: position 20,083,219 of record NC_068368.1, on the reverse strand, counting down.
AGGTTTTAGTCTTTAGCGAATAATTTTCTTTACTTTTCAGATTAGATTAAAGAAAATCATCACAATAGAGCTATATCAATAGACATATAAATATCCAACTGATATGGAACAATATATGAGTTCTAGTACTACGAATGGACTGAGGGTAGTTAGGTTTTTGTTGTTTGGTACTTGTCTGTATGATTTAAAATATAATTGAATAGTATAATATATAATTGATGGAGTCACTGTCTTGGTAGTTTCGTTGACAAACTTCCATTAAAACTGTATGCCCAGGCCTACGCACAGTATATGCAGGACATAGTTACGTGACCAAAGCTGTTTACATGTACATGCAGCATTATATCGTGTTACGTAGTATTCTTACAAATTAAACACGATCAAGATTAGTTCATCTAAAGAAAAATGATTAAATCATGGTATTTTTATCAACTATAAGGAACGTTTGAGCAGAAAAAGTGGTGTTTACTATTCAGCGATAAGATAAATTATTGATTCACTCTTTTTAAAAATATGCTAGGCAGCTTTTGTTTGTATCTACCGCGCATGCTCAAATATCGGGAAAACCCAGACTGGAGAGTTCCGAATAAAAACTATTGGAAAAAAAATGTTAACTAGTACTTTATAATTAAGGAAAAAATCGCTGTATGTTGGGATTCCATTTGGGGCAAGTATGGACAAGGTGAAGGCCACTGTTATTAAACAAAACCATTTCCGCTCATTTACTTGATTTTTTATCGAGGTTTTGTGGTGAAATATGCGTGTAAGTAGTTAATATACACATCTTGCTTTAGCCTTATGATTTCATGGCATGTCAAGTTAAAATAAATAAATTAGTGAACTATTTAATATAGTTTTTTGGCATGGCCGCCACATTACTTGTTGTAATCTTTATTGTGGTGTTAAATTTTGCATGCAACTTAACATGTATCTTTAGCAGATATTCACCATCAAAATTAATGTCTTCACAGTCATTATGTCAGCTGACTTACACATTATATATAAATATCAAAGCTGATCAAAGCAAGATGCAAAGAATGAATGGTTGATTTTGAGAAAGGTCTGGATGTATTGTATAGCTTGCACTGCCTTCTTCTAAGCACTGGCCAGATCTTCAAGGGTGCAAAATAGGATTACTGTAGTATCATATACTTCACACTGTATCTAAAGGATTATCATGTAAGCACATCAAATGATAACGGCCATGTGCACAAGTAGATAACAATTTCGAAGAGAGACTGGCTAGCTCTACTATTAAGGTCAAGCATTTATAAGAATGCCATCAAAGTGATGGTATTCCATTGATTGCATTTGCTTCTTATTTGTTATTTATGTCCTGGGGATTTTATAGCACAGATGTGACAATACAGAGATGTTTATTTGGTCTGAATGTATCTTGTTAGATTATAAATTTATGAAACAATAATTGGTAATATAAAATAGGCAATATTTGTATAAAAACTAACCTATTTAAAAGAAACTTAATATCATAATTAATTTACCATAAATCTACGAATATGATACTCACTTTTTTACCTGCTGATTTTTTCTTCAAGTAGGGGGTGCGTATAATATACGAGTTTAGAGCAGAACAAAAATTGTCCTGTGCAAATGTTCAACTTAATCGCTGTTATTCGCTTCGCGGCAGCCATTTTGAACTACACCATTACATCACAGGGCCCTCAATCTATCAAATCTGCGGCCCAATTTCGGCCGCAGTCCCCCACCTGCAAAGTATATTTTTTTCCCCTTTTTGGGGGAAAAATTCCCCCTGGTTAAAAAAAAAAATATATTTTAAAGATGTGTCTCATGATTATTATATCTCAATTCTATTTCAATTTAATCTTGTTAAACATACTTAATTATAAAAAAAGAAATGAATATAGTGCAAACATGTACAAATGTAATAATTACAGAGTAGTAAGAAAATCCCCCCAAAAGGGAAACGCCGCGAAAATTCCCTCTCATGAGGGTAGCGACCCGCTTCCCCTGAAAGGGGGTCAAAGGTCAAGGCCACGGTGACCTGAAATAGTAAAATGGTTTCCGGATGATAACTCAAGAACGCTTAGGCCTAGGATCATGAAACTTGATAGGTAGATTGATCATGACTTGCAGTTGACCCTTATTGATTTTCAGGTCACTAGGTCAAAGGTCAAGGTCACAGTGACCCCAAATAGTAAAATGGTTTCCGGATAACTCAAGAACGCTTATGCCTAGGATCATGAAACTTCATATGTACATTGATCATGACTCACAGATGACCCCTATTGATTTTCAGGTCACTAGGTCAAAGGTCAAGGTCACGGTGACCCGAAATAGTAAAATGGTTTTCGGATGATAACTCAAGAACGCTTATGCCTAGGATCATGAAACTTCATATGTACATTGATCATGACTCACAGATGACCCCTATTGATTTTCAGGTTACTAGGTCAAAGGTCAAGGTCACGGTGACCCGAAATAGTAAAATGGTTTCCAGATGATAACTCAAGAACGCATATTCCTAGGATCATGAAACTTGATAGGTAGATTGATCATGACTCGCAGATGACCCCTATTGATTTTCAGGTCACTAGGTCAAAGGTCAAGGTCACCGTGACTCGAAACAGTAAAATGGTTTCCTGATGATAACTTAAGAACGCTTATGGCTAGGATCATGAAACTTCATCGGTACATTGATCATGACTGTGAGAAGACCCCTATTGATTTTCAGGTCACTAGGTCAAAGGTCAAGGTCACAGTGACAAAAAACATATTCACACAATGGCTGTCACTACAACGGAGAGCCCATATGGGGGGCATGCATTTTTACAAACAGCCCTTGTTATTATAATTATAATCGTCCCGAATATTGTCAAATTGAATTAAATGTGAAAACAAAAAACAGCGTCTCTGCTTCTTTCTTTTGTAATTATGACTGATTGACCCTGATGTCAGCAAGGGGCCCGTGTTTTATCGGTATTAATCAATGGTAATATAAACAATAGACAAAGATATTTATTATGCAACTGTCCTAACAACAGCACTATAACACATCCCGATCAATATACCGGGGAAACAGATAGTTGACAACACCAAATTGATTTGCTATTTTCACAACACAAAAATATATTGACACATTTTTTCGGAAATGGCCGATTTCGGACACTGATTTTTTTAGTGTGTATTTTACTTGGATTTTCAATTTTTACCGATAAATTTTGACCAAACTCTGGGGTGCGTATTATTCACGAGGGCGTCTTATATTCGTGGATTTACAGTACTGAACTAGTTTGCACATCATGTTGTCTAATTGACACATGAAAGTAACTTTACTTTTTAATTGAATTTATCTTAATTGATAATATTATTCAGTATTATGTCATTTCTTTTCTGGACAGTGTTCAATATTTATTTTTCCATTTCTTGGTCTTTACTTCCTTTTGTTGTGTATACAATGTCTGCAGGGCACTTTGTTGGGGATGTTTTGACAGTCTAATAGTTTACTTTTGTTTAAATGAATTAGATATATGGATAGTAATTATTTTCTTTTATAATAAATCTTAATTTGAAATATTAACTTTCAAACTTTGACAGTTTAACAATTAAAAAATTACTGAAACATCCTACTGTGCATTGTATGCCATGTTATACAATTTGAAATTGATGACCGTAACTCTGCAGAAATGTTAATATTTGACAGAACACATTTTAAAGTTGAGTGAAATTTACTGCGAGTTTACTTTTTGAAAAAAGGATGTTTAATAAAAGTGTCTACAAGCAAGCCATGCTGTCTGAAAGGGCCAATAACAATAAATCACATGGTCAACTCAAAACTTGAGTAGTGTGTGAACACTGTATTGTTTTATTGAGAAAAAACAAAAACACAATTATAAATATCCTGATATTAAGGCCAGAGAGCTTGCTTAAATGCCTACATGCTTATGACTTGTGTTTGTCTGTATTTCAGTTTTTTTTCCCCTTTTTGGGAAGATAGCCCATGGCTTTGGAATTGGGAATTTTATCGGCATTTTCATGAAATTGGGAAAATAAATTCATTAGCATTTTTTTCCACATGAAAAGTCCACTGATTAGGGAAATACTAAACTTGACATAACTCTTTATAATAATTCAAATTAAAAGAACAAAATCATATAATACTTTATTAGAAGTAATTGATTAAAATTGAGATAAAATACGCATTAGACACTTCTTTCAAAAAAAAAAAAAAAAAAAATTGGCCACATTTTGGGAAAAAAGTATACTTTTTGTGATTGGGAACATAGCCGAATTTCGGCTATAAAATCGGGCCAAAAAAACCCCTGTATTTTGACGTTTACTGCAGGCCTTTTCCTGGTCATTTGGTAAAAAATGAAATTTTGGGATTTGGAATTTTTTTCATGTAAAGGTCCACTGATTTGGGAAAAACTAATTTAAATTTTAATATAACTCTTTATAATTATTCAAACTATAAGGATTTTTAGCTCATCTATTTTTTGAAAAATAATTATGAGCTATTGTCATCACCTTGGCGTCGGCGTCCTGTCAAGTTTTGCGTTTAGGTCCACTTTTCTCAGAAAGTATCAATGCTATTGCATTCAAACTTGGTACACTTACTTACTATCATGTGGGGACTGGGCAGGCAAAGTTAGACAACTCTGGCGTGCATTTTGACAGAATTATGTGCCCTTTTTATACTTAGAAAATTGAAAATTTGGTAAAGTTTTGTGTTTAGGTCCACTTTATTCCTACAGTATCAAAGCTATTGCTTTCATATTTGCAACACTTATTACCTATCATAAGGGGACTCTGAAGGCAAAGTTATGTAACTCTGACTGGCATTTGGATGGAATTATGGGCCCTTTATACTTAGAAAATTGAAAATTTGGTTAAGTTTTGTGTTTTGGTCCACTTTACCCCTAAAGTATCATAAATATTGCTTTCATACTTGGAACACTCGCAAACTATCTTAAGGGTACAGTAAAAGGACAAGTTGCATAACTCTGGTTGTAATTTTTACGGAATTATGGCCCTTTTTTGACTTAGTAACTTTGAATATATGGTAAAATTTTGTGTTTTGATCCACTTTACTTCTAAAGTATCAAGGCTATTGCTTTCAAACTTCAAATACTTTCATGCTATCATGAGGTTACTGTAGCTGGCAAGTTCAATTTTACCTTGACCTGTGAATGACCTTGACTCGCAAGGTCAAATTATTAAATTTTGCTAAAATTGCCATAACTTCTTTATTTATGATTAGATTTGATTAGTACTTTGACAAAACTACTTTTACCTGACATACATTTTTGAAATACCGTCCAACCATCGCACCCAAGAATCCCCTCCCCCCACCCACCCAAATGTTGTTTTTTTTTGGCATTTTTTTTGGCATTTTTGGAAGATAATGTAATAAATGTCCACACCCCCACACTATACACCCCTCTTCACTCCACCACTCCCTCCTTTGTGATTGAAATTGAGAGTCCCTTCACCTTTAAAAAGAAAATAGATGAGCAGTCTGTACCAGCAAGGCGGTGCTCTTGTTTTTAAATTTCTATTTATATAATTTATAAGATTGAAATAAATTTTAGATAGAACAAGACTATTGCCAAGAAATATATGTCCCCTACACGCTCCACCATTGTCAGATTTTTATTGTATTTTTATTCCCCCGAAGGAGGGCATAATTATAGTGATCGGACAGTCCATCCGTCTGTCCTTCCTTCACATTTTGCATTTAGGTTTTGCATTTAGGTTTAGAAAAATGCTCATAACTTTTATGTCCCTTCACATGGCAACTTGATGTTTGGCATGCATGTGTATCTCATGGAGCTGCACATTTTGAGTGGTGAAAGGTCAAGGTCATCCTTCAAGTTCAAAGGTTAAAAAACATGTATCAAAGCGGCGCAGTTGGGGGCATTGTGTTTCTGACAAACACATCTTTTTTTTAATTTGTTTCCATAGCAACCATAATTTTTGACGTAGGAACAAAATGAAATGATGTGCATAATGCCCATATTGCCATCTATCCATGTTTCAAGGTTCATGAAAAAATATTAAGAACTTTTTAAGTTATTGCAGGATCCAGAAAAGTGTGACAGACAGACAGACGCACAGAGCGCAAACCATAAGTCCCCCTCCGGTAAAACTGGTAGGGGACAATAATCATTAGACACTTAATTGCAGATTTAAAAAAATCAAATTGGGAATAATTTTTACCATTTTGCTTTGGGAAATGGTTAATCAGGTGCAACACTCCGTATTTATGAAAATTTTCATTTAAAGGAAGTCTCTTCTTCACAAAAATCCAGTTTAAACAGAAAGTATTATCCCTGATTAGCCTTTGCAGACTTGTGTCCAGACTTGGTAGATGGTGCCCATTCATTGGTAGAGTGCAATAACAACACAAATGACTTTTATCTATCCACAGCAGCTAATACCTCACCTAATATCTAATGGACTTATGACCAAGTTGCCTGTACTTATGTGGGCAGCTGTTTCTTTAGTGATCATATTTGTATATGTTTATGATTAACCTTGTATTATACTCTATATTATATTTTAATTGTTTTGAAATTAAATATTTTACAGATTAAGAAATGAAAGTAATGGTCATCATTCAGGTTTTTTGTGCACTTGTTGTAAATAATATGTTTGTTATCAAGTCAGTATGAAACCTGTTAATCTCTGTATTGTGTAGCAATAATCAAGCAAGCTGATGACTTAGTGGTGTCTGCTAGTCTCAGCTGAAAGTCTGCTCTTTGCTGATACACACCATCCCAGCCACACCCCCCCTTAGTGTTTTTTTCTCTTCACCAATTTTTGGAATGGGGCCAGGTCCCTTTGGATTAGGAAATATTAGGTCCTTTTGACTAAAATTGGTGGGAAATGAATGTTGTTGATTGTATGCTGACAAATAACTTAAAATGGATAATAAAAGTAATTTCAATATTTTATTTACTAAGGTTTAACTTATAGAGCTAGATTTGGAGATGAATGACATGTTAAGGTCCTATTTGGTAAAAAATATACTTTTTATGCCCCCGGATCGAATGATCGGGGGTATATTGTTTTTGGCCTGTCTGTCTGTCTGTCATTCTGTCCCAAAACTTTAACATAAAACTTTAACCTCGGTTAAAGTTTTGCAATATTAAATTACTTTTGCAATATTGAAGATAGCAACTTGATATTTGGCATGCATGTGTATCTCATGGAGTTGCACATTTTGAGTGGTGAAGGGTCAAGGTCATCCTTCAAGGTCAAAGGTCAAATTTATGGCTTCAAAGCGGCGCAATAGGGGGCATTGTGTTTCTGACAAACACATCTCTTGTTTCCATTTGGAATGGGACCCCCTACCTGACCCACATTCGAACGAAAAAAACACTGCCCCCCTTCTACCAGATGTGCAAGAACCAATTTGTTATTCTTGTATCATTCTTGTGTTTGGACATTTCATAATAATTAAGTGTCCACCAAGCAGGCACAGATGGTATCATTTTTTTCAATTGTTGTTCTTTATTTGTGTTTACTTGTTTACTCTCATGATTATCTTGCTTATGTTTATGTTTTCAAATTGCCCTCAGGCTGGTGATGTAGCATTGTTTTTTATTTGATAAACCAAAATTTGCATGAATGCAACTATTCAATTGAAATTAATTTTATTTCAATACTTTTTTCTTTCTTCAAAGAGGCACACTAAAATGCAAAGTTATAAAATGAAATCATTAATGTTATTAATTAGGTTTTCAACAGAGATGAATTTCCCTGTTATTTGACTGTTGTTGTTTTTGTCCCCTACTGGTTTCACCGCTACGTCAAAAATTATGGTTGCTATCGCAACAAATAAACTAGAAATACTGCTGATATGGTGGTTTTCTGGATCCTGCGATAACATTATAAGTTCTTAATATTTTTTCATGAAACTTGCAACATGGATAGATGTAGAGCTGCAACGATTCGATCCGATTCATCGAAAATCGATTCGAAATGCTTTGATTCAATTACGATACCAAACCTACCAAATTCGATTCGATTCTTTAACAGATATACATATATATATATATATATATACATAGATACGTAAAGCACGCTGTATTTTGACTATTGATACGGGAAGGTGAAGGTTTTTATCTTTACCTGTAATTACGACCAGCGCGATTGGTTGCTTATTACTTTAGTCATCCAATCAATAAGCGCGTTACGGTCTACTTTTGGAAAAAGCGTCAAAATGGCTGAACAAGTTGTTGCAGACAAATTGAAATTATCAGATGCGCCTTTGAAGCTAAAATCAAAAGTGTGGCCGTATTTTGGGTTTCGGGTTGGTAGCCCTACCGATAAAGCAGTGTAAACTGTGCTTTACGGATGTGGTGTACGCAAAGTCCGGCTCAACCACTAATCTAATGCAACATGTCAAAAGCAAACATAACGTTGATTTAGCAAGACTAAGAGGTCGCATAAGTGCAACTACTGAAGTCGCGAGCCAGAAAAGTAGTTCTATTTCTGTTGGAATTTTGTTACGTTTATTAGAGAATGTGATTTGTCCTACAGGTAACAGGTGATGCTGTCATGTCACAATGGTAGACATGCTTATTGCAGTTTTTGGTAAAAGTATAATAGTGATAGTACTACCATTCAACTGATTCCAGATACGTTCTTATGATTATTTTTTTTTATTATTATGGTGTAATCAACACAATCTTCTAGTCAGAAGTTTTTATATTAAAATTCCTAATTTGCTTTTCTTTTTTATGTGTTTTATTGAAGTCACATTTGAACAGAAATGTTAATTTTGAGGCATAAGAGTGATTATATTATAAAACTAGGTTTGAAGATGAATCGAATCGAAAAAATCGGTATCGGAGTGTCTGAAATCGAAATCGAATCGAGCTGTTGGTAAATCGTTGCAGCTCTAGATAGATGGCAATATGGACATTATGCAGGTCATTTTATTTTGTTCCTACGTCAAAAATTGCGGTTGCTATGGCAACCAAAAAATATATTTCTAAAAATGGTGGAATTTCTGACAATGGTGGAGCCGGTAACGGACCATTTTGCTTGAAAATAGCCTTGTTGTTTTTGGAGGGGACTTCAAAAAGGCGGTTTCCATCATTTAACCATAGTTTGCTCCCATTAAGTTACTGAATTTTAATGTATTAATTTACCAAAGACAAAAAACAGTGTTCACACACAACTCAAGTTTTCAGTTAACCATGTGATTTATTGTAAGTCTGAAAGGACCAATAACAATAAATCACATGGTTAACTTAAAACTTGAGAACTGCAGAGTTTCAGTCATCAATTTCAAATTGTATTCATGGCATGAAATGCACTGTAAAATGTTTTAGTAATTTTTTACTTGTTAAGCTGTCAAAGTTTGAAAGTTCATTTTTTAAATTTAGATTTATTATAGAAGAAAATAATTACTATCCATATATCTAATTCATTTAAACAATAAGAAACTATTAGACTGTCAAAACATCCCCAACAAACTGCCCTCCAGACATTGTATACAAGACAAAAGGAAGTAAAGACCAAGAAATGGAAAATAAATATTTAACTGTGTCAAGAAAAGAAATGACATAAGACTGACTAATATCATCAAAAAAGTAGATTCAATTAAAATTTTATTAAGTCACTGTATTGTGTAAATTTGACAACATGAAATACAACTTAGTTCAGTAATTTGATTATGATATTAACATTCTTATGAACATAATCATGACTGTAGACTGATGGGCAATTTCCTGTTACTAATTATTGTTCTGTCCTTGTATATTCTACCATGTTCCGTCATTTTATAATCTACAAATGTACCAAGATACATTCAGATCAAGTAAACATTTCTGTATATTCACATCTGTGCTATAAAATCCTGGGGCCATCTGACAAATAAGAAGCAAATGCAATCAGTGAAATACCAATTTGATGGGATTCTAATGAATAATGACTGGCCTAAATAGTTAAGCTAGCCAGTCTCTCACAGAAATAGTTATCTACTTGTGCACATGGTTGTTATCATTTGATGTGCTTACATGATAATCCTTTAGATACAGTGCGAAGTATATGATACTACAGTAATTCTATTTTGCTCTATAAAAGATCTGCCTTTTCCTTTGAGGAAGGTCATGCATGATGGACAATACATAAAAAACTTCCTTATAATCCATGGCAAATTATTTAGTTCAGCCTAAGGCCCGGTTTCCATGCATCTGAGTCCTCACTCTGCGTCCGCATTCTTTGTCCGCGTTCCATATACGGACACGAAGTATCTATTCCATGCATCTGCTTATTATTTTAGCCTTTCCGTGTAAAAAGCTCATTCCAAACATGGTGGTACTTGGATAAGAATGTCGTTATTAGAAGAGCACACATTTTTTTATGATGACTGCTAAGGCAGTACTGCATGTTAGTAGACGAAAACGCAGACATAGGTTGGCTATGCTTTTCCAGATGTTTGATGCAATGTCTTTATCTTTGTATTCTTTCATACGTTGGTTGTATATTTCAGGGTGATTCCTTACTTAATTTATTATTTTTTCACTAATATCTATGATTGAAAGTCAACCTTTCATGTTGACTACCGTCCGTGTACTAAGTCCGCGTCTGTGAAAAATCGCTCACCGAGCAATTTTTCACAGACGCAATGTGCGTACGAAAAAAGGGGATGTGGATACATGGAATAGCTCCAACAGATTTCAACCAGTTTTTTTTTTCGCGGACACGGCACGCGGACGCGGAGACATGGAAACCCGGCCTAAGTTATTAATATGGTTTACCTCTTAGAACGATATAATTATTTTAAGTAAAAAGTGCTGTCCCATTGCGGTGCACCAACGCTTCTGTTAATGAATTTCCGCTTGTTTTTTATGCTCCAAAACAGCAGTTGTATATAAGTTGAACATCTGGTGGAAGTCCCTTGGACATCAGGGGGACATCGGGGATTCCCCATTACATTACCACATATAATAAGACATATACTGATATTTTTTAATGAATACCTGTAATAGGTTATGAGAGATATTGAGTTATGGCATGCAAACGTTGACTTGAATTTTAAGAACAACAAAGAAGACTTAATGACAGTTTCCTGTGACTTATCCTGCCAGCGGTTATTTAAGTGATCGTATTTGTACCGCAGTATTGTTTGTTTATTGGTTGGAAATAAGAATTAGTGACTGATCCAGGCATAACAAGACTATTGTCAAGCAATATTTTTTATGGTCCCCGACCGGTGAAACTCCACCATTGTTAGATGATTTGTTTATATATTTGTTGCCCTAGCAACCAGAATTTCTGACGTAGGAGCAAAATGAAATGACGTGCATAATTTCCATATTGCCATCTATCCATGTTTCAAGTTTCATGAAAAAATATTAAAAACTTTTAAAGTTATCGCAGGATCCAGAAAAGTGTGACAGACTGACTGACTGATATACTGACGGACAGAGCGCAAACCATAAGTCCCCTGCGGTTTCACCGGTAGGGGACAAAAAATGATGGTGATCATTAAGGTTTTTGTGTGCACTTAACTTGTTGTAAATAATATGTTTGTTATCAAGTCAGTATGAAACCTGTTAATCTCTGTATTGTGTAGCCATAATCAAGCAAGCTGATGACTTAATTGTATCTGCTAGTCTCAGCAGAAGGTCTGCTTTCATTGTTGTTTTTTTCAGCCCAATACCCAATGCCAAAAAGTAAAGATGTACATTTAGTACGTCTCCCTATGATCTCTATAAGTTGAACTTGACTAGTGTAATATTGCAAACAATTATATTCAATGTAAAGTATTTGGAAGCCAGCAGCACCTATATTTGCTAAAACGATGCAATTTTTCCAAATCAAAAGGTCCCCAGCCTCATTGTCGAAATGATTTTATTTAAAAACTCAGCAGTTGGTCTTCTTGTCTAAGCAGTTGTCTGCTCTTTGCTGATCCCATCTGTGTCCAGATATTCAATGACAAGTTGGTCATTCTTGCATCATTCTTGTTTTTGGCCATTTCATAATAATTACGGGTCCATCAAGCAAAAACAGATGGTATCATTTCTTCTCACTGCTTCACAATTGTTGTTCATTGTTTGTGTTTACTTGTTTTTCTTTCATGTTTATCTTGCTTATCTTTATGTTTTGAACTCCCCTCTGGCATTGAAGCGTAATTTTTGTTATTTGATAAAGAAATTAATAAATGCAATCATTGAAATTAGTTTTTATCAAAGACAGGTCTTTATTAATAAAATAGTGGTTATATTAATATTCATTAAAATATAATTATATCTTTTTACAAAAGGTGCAATAATTTCAAAGCCATAAAAGCAAGTTATTTATATTATGAACCTAGTTTTCAACAAGGTTACTTTTACTTTTACTTGACTGTGGTATTGTGGCTGGCAGGCGTAAAAAAGGTGGTTTCCAGACAATAACTACAATTTTCATTGACTAAATTTGATTGAACTTTGGGTATTGCAAGCTTGGAGATTGTATTGAGTAGTGTCTGGTCAACGTCAATTTCATTCTTACTGAAAATATATATAAAAGATTCCACTAGATAACTTAATTAACTTTAGTTTGAATGGAGATATTGCATTTACATTTCATTTCCTGGTTAAGTAACTTACATGAAGACCTTCTTTGGTATTGCTTTTGATGCCAGTCAGATCAAAGTCAAAGTAAATATGCATAAAAATAGACAAATGCTCTAAACTTGTGGTTTCTTGTCAATAACGTTTGTATGAGTTGACTGGCAGGGTTGTCATTATCATTTCAAAAAAGGGATTATTTTGGGTTAGTAACCGATTAGGCCGGGGGTCAAGGGGGCCGCCCAGGCCCTTATGTGGGTCCAGGGCAACGCCTTGGTAGGGGGGCCAGGCAGGGGAAGCACCCCGACCGAAAATGAATTCTAGACATTTTGAGGGACAAAATACTGCTATTCTCAGAGCATAAAAAGTTAAAATGAGGTCTAAAAAGAAGATAAAATTTTAAGTTTTGTAGTATACTGTACAAGTTAGTAAAAGCTGTTATCTGCTTGGTCAGACTCCCCAGCCTCTTTCTTTAATATTGTAACAACAGAACGAAGCAATGAAAAGCGCCTCCTCCTAATAGTGCCTTGCAAAAATCGATGCAAAAATACAACTTGAAACAAACTCTCGAAACAAGTATTAACACCGCATGATATTTTTAGCTCACCTGAGCACAACGTGCTCATGTTGAGCTTTTGCGATCGCCTTTTGTCCGTCGTGCGTTGTGCGGCGTCAACATTTGACTTGTTAACTCTCTAGAGGCCACATTTATTGTCCAATCTTCATGAAATTTGGTCAGAAGATTGATCTTAATGATATCTTGGATGAGTTCGAAAATGGTTACGTTTGCTTGAAAAACATGGCTGCCAAGGGGCGGGGCATTTTTCCTTATATGGCTATTGTAAAATCTTGTTAACACTCTAGAGGCCACATTTATTCTCGATCGTCATGAAACTTGGTCAGAAGATCTATCACAATAATATCTTTGACGAGTTCGAAAATGATGCCCGTTTGTTGAAAAACATGGCCGCCAGGGGGCGGGGCATTTTTCCTTATATGGCTTCAGTAAAACCTTGTTAACACTCTAGAGACCACATTTATTTTCGAATCTTTATGAAACTTGCTCAGAAGATTTGTCTCACTGATATCTTGGATGAGTTCAAAAATGGTAACCTTTGCTTGAAAAACATGGCTGCCAAGGGGCGGGGCATATTTCCTTATATGGCTATCTATGGCTATAGTAAAATCTTGTTAACACTCTAGAGGATACATTTATTGTCCAATCTTCATTTGTTGGCTCAAAAATTATTGGGAACCCTGTTTAGATTGCTTGAATGCAGACTAAGCTTGTGATTGTACAATTATTTTAATTTGTTCACTTTGTTTTACAATTGGTTCAATAACTCAAACATTTAAAACCTTGTTTCATGGCAATGCTACTTTTCTTGTTTTAATTAATTAAATGTATTTTTCTCTAAAACGTATAGGTAAAATGTTTTGCTAAAGGGTTTCTTAGAGATTCCAAAATAACAATTATGTATTTGACATCACTGATGTTTGGATTAATTAATATAAACTTGATCATCATCATTGTTTTAAAGGTGTGATTAACAGGCTTTATTCAGTATTTCAAATTCGAGCCTTTATAACTTTAATATGTGCAATAAATAATAATAATAATAACATTGAAATTTACTTAATGACCGTTTGATGATTGCAATTTTTGCAGATTTTAAATTGTTTTTTACATGGGACATCTTAGACTTGGCAAATTAATCCACATAAAATGAAAACGCTCTGATGTTCAGTAGGAAGTTTTTAAGTACTTCTAATTTAAATCTTTATTTAATATAGGAACATAATATATGGTCCATTATCACAACAATACATGTTAGATGGCAATCCAATTATGGTGGACTTAAGATATTAAGGTCCTAAGATGTGCACATGTTACCCAATATTTGTCAATTTTGTGACATAGGTATGTGCAGATAAAGCCAGTCCGCAGGGCTATCTCCTATATCTGGCTGGACCTTGCAATCCATTCAAGGTGAATCCCTTTGTTGGACCCGTAAAATGCACACAATTGTCACCATTTATGTCAAATACACCACAAGCAATATTATAATAGCCAGGTTTTTGTTGACTGTAAACCAAAATAAAATAAGACATGTTGTTTTTTATTTGAATTTTTAATATGTTTTTTGAAAATCATATTTGTTCAAACCATGGACATTAAATGTAATAGCTTGTTAACTTACAAATGTAAATCAAGTCTTGGGATGTTTAACTCTCTTGATTTTTATTATCTGATAAATTCTTTTTAAGATAAAAGTGCTGATTAAATTTGCCATGATGAAAACAATCCTTATATTCTAAGTGCTACATTTTTAAAATGCATATTAATTAACTTTACACTTTATAGACATAATTCTGATGGCTTATTCTTAACATTTTGCCCACTTCAGAAAATATTTAAATAATCTTCAAGAATTTTCAAATATCATTTATTGCTGTTCTTCTAATACATTATTAATATATCAGTCACATTATATGAATTGTGAATAAACGAATATTAAGCAACATAGAATGTACACAGTCGTCGAAATTCGCACTAGTCCGACAGCAAAAAACTAGTATTTTTTCTTTCGGGCTTGTAGGAAATCCACTATTACAAGCCCGACGTGCTTGTACAATTCATTAAACAGAAAACGAGTTCCACTTTCATTTTCAATATTTGTAAAGAAAGTTTTGAGCCGCTTAAATCAACAGCGGCTTATGTTTTAACACATAGCACACATGTGCTGGGCAATCAGCCGATAATTGGATTACTGCGCATAAAGCGCTTGGTTTTGTGGTTGCCGGATAACTATTATGTAAAATAAATGTTTTTTGTTGCGTTCGGGACACAGAGATTAATGGCCGAACAGTTGTCATTCAAGTACGTCGTTGAGGAATGCGAATCTGAGGTAACTGTGATAGACGCATTTGTCAACTGGCTTTTTGTAGAATAACCTGGCACTTAATTGCTTATATATTTTCTGGTGGTTCAGGTTTGCTCTCTCTTTCACATGGATATATGGGATACATTTCTGCTATTTTTTTTACCTAAACTTTATGTATTTATTTATAATTGTGATTTGATTGAAATCCGTGTGTGAAATTAATTTTTTTCTTATTTCAGGATCTGAAATAGGCTGGCTCAGATGACGTCAGGAAGCTAACTTGGATGAAGATGAAATTAATAAGAGATTTGTATTGTATTCTAAAGATTGAATAAATGAATGCTTCTTTGGATGTTTTATGTTATGTTTATCTGCATTTTTAACAAAAATGTTTGGGCTAGTAAAATCTGACTCTGGCTTGTTCAAATTTCCATAGTACTAGCATGACTTGCTTGTAGATTTAATTCTGAATTTCAATGACTGCGTACATATCACAGTTTTATATGTATATGGTGTATGTGTTAAAAAAAAATAGCCCAGTACTATAACATTTTATATTCCTTATGTTTTTGGCTGTAAGGGAAGGAAGTGTATTTTCTTCTTATACCCCTAAGGTATAATGGCCCAAGTAGAAGCAGTGTAAGTGATTGTATCTTTGCTTCCTAAAAGGCTACGGTTTGTTCCAAGTGTTAAATGTAAAGGGTGAGGTAATTACCTATACAGTGGATGGCTGGTCATGTGACAGAATGCTTGAAGCTGATTGGCTGCTACCCACTGTTGGATATAGATGTACCTAGGTAGACTGTGTGAACCTGCCAGCACTATGATAGCTGTTTATGATAGATCTGTCAACCAGTGTGATCATGTCTGCTCTTGCCATTGTTTAGTGTTATAGCTGAGCTTGGGACCCATTCATGTTCCTTGTCCACACTTTCCTAGCATCAAATGTTCATGCCAATATTCCTGTGTTGTAACAATTGTAACATTTTACTGTAAGAAATGACATGTTCGGTGATTGTTCAAGGACTAAAAATGTTGCAACTGGATTTATCACCGATTTCGCCGATCTGTGTTCGAAAAAGGTAATAGAAAATGTTCTCACTTATGTGTGAATAGTTTACAAAATAGAAAATGTACTCACTTATGTGTGAATAGTTTACAAAAATGTAGCAATAAAGTTATTCTATGCAATTGTTGAATAACATTATAAACACAGCAGTACATGCAGTGTTACAAGTTTTATGTAAATTGGACACTTTCATAATTTTGTGAAAAAATGAGTCGTGAACTGTTCAAAATTAAAAAAAAATGACTCGCAGACTTTCTTAAATTGTGAAAATTTGAGTCACGAACTTCTTAAATTTGTTAAAATTTAGTTGCAAATTTCCCAAAAATGTGAAAACGGCCATTCTCTGACACAGAAGGAAAAAAGCCCTGCATATGAATTGATTTTTCTATAGAACTCGATGTTAATGGGGGTGTTCTGTTAAATCTTAAAATATTAATGAAACTGTCCATGGGTACTTGAGCACATTAAAAGAAACAGTGAATAGGAAAACAATGTTAAGGAATGAAAAGTCATCCACCGGGTATTTGGTATAACAATGTACATTATGGCATAATATGGTTATGACATTATATAGTTGTTGTCCCCTACCGGTGAAACTGGAGGGGATTTATGGTTTGCGCTCCGTCTGTCTGTCAGTCACACTATTCTGAATCCTGCTATAACTTAAGTTCTTAATATTTTTTCATGAAACTTGAAATATGGATAGATGGCAATATGGAGATTATGCATGTCATTTCATTTTGTTCCTACATCAAGAATTCTGGTTGCTATGGCAACAAATATATTTTAATTTATTTTTTTTACTGACAATGGTGAAGTTTCACCGGTAGGGGACAATATTGCTTGGCAATCTCTTGTTTTATATAAAAAAATATTGTATTATATTTGAAATGTTACTGTTATACTAAATTTCTGTCTTTCATTGATCTTTTGGATATTGATTGGTATTGATTAATATTGGCATTTAATCCTTATCACAATACACACATACAGATAATTGTTTGTATTTCAATTCTGTGATTGGTATAAAGACAATACAACATTATGCATTGTAATTAAGTTTATATGTATTGAAAATAGTGTGAAATTCACTTGTAAATAAACCTAAAATGATCAAATTTGAAGAGGACTGAACGGTTTGACATTTTGAAAATAGGATTTTAGGCACATCTATTTTACTTGGAAGACATAATTAAGACGTTTTTATTTCAATTAAAAGTATCAATGTTATAATAGGATGAAAGTGGAAAATCATGTAAAATATTTATAAGGCTCTGTAGTGTCAATCAAATATTAATGCACTTTGCTCATAAAGCTTTTGTTAAATTATTAATAATGAGTTATATAAAGAGCTGTGCAATGGCGTGTAACTGCCAGACAAGACATGCAGCACATGGGGATGTCATAATGCATAATTTAATAATTAACAATGGTGCAGTGTAGCTCACAGATTAGCAAAGTCTATGGGGTGTGGCAGATCTCTTCAAGATTGCGCAATCCATGTGTGCATTGCAGAGGCCAAAACACCAAAAAAATCATCACCAGTCTTGCATACCTCTGAGTGGCAATATCCAGGCAAGATGCTTAGTTGATATTTAAAACTTGGAAGATTAATTCTCATAACCTTAGGGCATATGTTCAAGAAATACAAACATTGTTTGTGTTTGTTATCATTTATTAATAGGATATATAAGATAAAAAATTCTCTTAAGCTGATAAACACAGATACTGAAATAAGTTACAGAGAAAAATATGAGTAATTCAAAATAAGTATGGTACATCAATTGGATTTTGAACTATATAATTTATTAGCCGGATTTTTTTCGAAAAAATCTCGGCTTATAGATTGATGTTGTCGGGCGGGCGGGCGGGCGGGGTGGCGGCGTGCTCGAAAATGTTAAAGTTCTTATTTCATGGTATAACTTTGGTATGCTTGGACCTAGAGTCTTCAAACTTGACATGAAGGTTGGCCAGGATTAACAGATGACCACTGGTCATTTCAAGGTCATTCATTTGAAGGTCAAGGTCACTGTGACCTTCAATATAAAAAATGTTAAAGTTCTTATAACTTTGGTATGCTTGGACCTAGAGTCTTGAAACTTGACATGAAGGTTGGCCATAACTAGTTAGTAACCACTGGTCATTTCAAGGTCATTCATTTGAAGGTCAAGGTCACTGTGACCTTGAATGTAAAAATGTTAAAGTTCTTATTTCATGGTATAACTTTGGTATGCTTGGACCTAGAGTCTTCAAACTTGACATGAAGGTTGGCCAGGATTAACAGATGACCACTGGTCATTTCAAGGTCATTCATTTGAAGGTGAAGGTCACTGTGACCTTCAATATAAAAATGTTAAAGTTGTTATAACTTTGGTATGCTTGGACCTAGAGTCTTGAAACTTGACATGAAGGTTGGCCAGAACTAGTAAGTAACCACTGGACATTTCAAGGTCATTCATTTGAAGGTCAAGGTCACTGTGACCTTGAATGTTAAAATGTTAAAGTTGTTATAACTTTGGTATGCTTGGACCTAGAGTCTTGAAACTTGACATGAAGGTTGGCCAGAACTAGTAAGTAACCACTGGACATTTCAAGGTCATTCATTTGAAGGTCAAGGTCACTGTGACCTTGAATGTAAAAATGTTAAAGTTCTTATTTCATGTTATAACTTTGGTATGCTTGTACCTAGAGTCTTCAAACTTGAAATAAAGATTGGCCAGTACTAGAAGATGACCACTGGTCATTTCAATGTCATTCATTTGAAGGTCAAGGTCACTGTGACCTTCAATGTTAAAATGTTAAAATTGTTATAACTTTGGTATGCTTGGACCTAGAATCTCAAACTTGACGTAAAGGTTTGCAAGCACACTTAGATGACCACTGGTCATTTCAAGGTCATTCATTTCAATGTCATTCATTTGAAGGTCAAGGTCACTGTGAACTTAAATGTTAAAATGTTAAAATTGTTGTAACTTTGGTATGCTTGGACCTAGAATCTCAAACTTTGCTCATGCCTTGAAAAGTACTTACATTTCATTTTGACCTTTGAACAATATTTCAGTAATTTAAGTATTGCATTGACAAAAACACGAAAGGTACTTTCCTGTCATTTAAATCAAAAATCCGGCTTCAATGCGGTCATCTCCGACCGCGGAACTCTTGTATTTACAAATGGTTCGCTTCTTCAAATTAAGGCCCCTTATATTTGTGATATAATACAAACATAATTCTTTCATTGAATTATTTATATGTGGATTGTTTACAAATGGTGTTTTTTTAATGGTTCAATTAAATACTAAATGATGCAATCAGTAATAACCTTTATTAGGTGATAGAAAAAGTACTGAAACCTAATTCATCCACTATAATGATGTCATTATTTCCCACCCTTTGGGGCTGCAATGTTTTTCATGTTTCATGCTACTGCAGTATGTTGAATACATGGCCCTTATTTACCTATCAGGCATGAATAGAAAGGGTGGTGTTTACATTTCTGTTTAATTGTAATCCACACATAATATTTACTTGGGAAACCAGAACACATAAATCTGTTTGTTGTTATACTTGTTCCTATTGACGCAAACATTGGTAATATTTGGTTTACAGCGTTTGTAATCTGAATTAGACCTAATCCTGTTGATTGGTCTATTTGTGTTGTGCTCAATAAAACTAGACAAACTTATTGCATAGTTAGTGTTTCCTGAGAAAGTTATTTTAGTCATTGAAATTAAAGAAAAAGAGCCATAGCTTAAGGCTATTTGAAAATTGGTTTAGACCAATGTGCTTTTTTTCCATTGGTTAAAATTTGAATCTTAAGTCTAAGATATAATTGGTTGATATTGTTTATCAAACCCAATTCCACATGCCATGAAAGGTTTTTTTTGGTTAAAACAGTATAAACTATTTTGGTGTAAGTCATAAAGCCCTGTATTATGTTATTCACAAAGCCCTTAGCCTTGGATCCATATTTACAGTGATTAGTTTGTCCAATTTGGAAAAGTTTCGGTACTTGTAAATTTTGAAACACATTTTAGGCAATTTTCATTTTGTTTTGGGATTTGTTTGGGGTGGCAAATTTAGTAATTTTCCCTTGTTGGGAAAGTGACATTTGCTGTAGTTTTTTTATCAGAAGGGAAAGATAACTTAATAAATGTTAGTTAAACATACCAAAGCTCAATAATTATTTAATGGTTGATGTTGAGGAATATAGAAATATTGAAACAATGTTATTGCAAAAATTGGGATATTTTGCGAGAGTAATTGTTTGTGAGTATTACTACTGATGATGATCCCCTCCTTTTGCATGTGGCTTATTATGAGGCTCATTACTCATGCAGCCTGTCTTGGCCTGGGTCATTAGGGAAGCAGCTAATTAAGGGTTGTGACAGGCTGACAGCTGACCCATCACCCCAGAGTCACGCACACTCACTGCACTGACAACCTGGGCTGTGTATCCAAACATTACCAAGTGCATACAAGCAGTTCTACACCCTTCTACAAGCTTCACCTTACTTCATTGGGTGAATGCATCACCTTTGTAGTTTGCGCAGTACTTACAAACATCTATGTACTTGTCCTGTGTCCAGATTTACATACATTACTGGTCGTTCTCTCACCTTTGGACCTCTTGTATATTTGTGATATGTTAGATTCTCAGGTGAATGCTTTTCTTTAGTAGTAAGATCAGGAGTTTCAAGCATCTTTGCACTTGTCCTGTTTCCAGATTTACCGGTACATCAATTACTGATTCTTCTCTCGCCACGTGGCCTCTTCCATTGAATTCTTTTACTTAGTAGTTAGATCAGGAGTTTCAAACATCTCTGCACTTGTCCATTTTCCAGACTTACATCCATTACTGGTTGTTCTATTACCACTGGGTCTCTTCAATTAAATGCTTTACCTTAGTAGTTAGCATAGTACTTACAAACATCTTTGCACTTGTGCTGCATGTACTGTGTCTTGATCAGAGATTTTTCAGTGTAGCTGTATAAGCCAGCTTTTCACCTTACCTGACCTTTGTAAGTGTCCAATAAAATTCAAATAAAATTTCCTGTGGCTAGATAGGAATAAATACACTTCATTTATTCAATTGGCTGATTTGAACATACCGCCAGAACATTGGAAACATGAACGCGTCTTTGTAACACTGTTTTACTGCGTGTTCAGCATGAAACAATTTTATCTCCAATGAAAAGGCTTGATAGATGGAACAGTTTTACACTCAACTGTCGACATAAATACAGTTTGTGCGTGCACCTTTTATTTTCAGAGGATTGCCAGCGCCAGAGCGTTTGTACTTAAAGGCCATGTTCTCATATTTAGTAATTACTTCCGTATTCCTGTCTTTGTACTAGTATATTTAAGTTCATTTAAGTATCGTTTTTCCTATCCTGATATTTGTTTTGGCCAAACCATTTTAAATTGTTTTTGAAATTGAACATTTAACATGTAAAAGTATAAAGGTTTAAACAAGCTGTCGTTCCAGCAGTGGAAGCGTGGCCTCCCTTTAATGCATTGCATTCCAACCCGCAAGGTATCAGGGTCAGTTCGCAGCCAGTACAATAATCGTTATATAATATAGACGCTATCGTGTGAACTATGTGAACTGGAATTTTCTTTAGACAAGAAATATGTTAAATGAAGTTATTCAGCGATATAATTATGGTATGTCAATAATAGATTCTTAATGTGTTTTCAACAATACCATGATAAATATTATTTTTGATTAATTTAACAAGGATTATTCCACCATATTGACTAAGATATTAAGCATGATTCTCGATACTGTTAATCAAATCAAATAGCTATGCCCGACAAACCACTAAAACAGGTTTGTTTGAAGAACGCGCGCATAAATATTAAAAATATGTTCGGATACTTCGCGTGTGGCCGGTTGTCTCATATGTTTTAATTTCACTTCCATTCTTCTTTTGGTTTTCTGTTTTGTATCTATAGGTTTATTACCAGCAATATGTTATAATGTAAAATAAGCGAACACTCCGCGTAACATCCCGTACTGCGTGTGATGCAGCTATGAACTGCACAGAAAAAGACATTCGCTATCTTTGATCTCATTCATTGAACTCTTTACCTTTCACCAACTCCTACCGCAATCAACGCTGTATATCTTTAAAAAAAAAATTTTTATTGTTTCCTTCACAAAGTACCGGAAAACAGCACTTTCCCAATTGGCTTTAACTCTTTATTTCATGCTACAGCATAATGGTTGTGCGATGTAATACCATATTTGCTGGGGGAAAAAAGACCCATGGGATCAATAGATATTACAACAACAACATGGATACATGAATTTAACACTTAACCATTTAGATATGTATTTTGATGCATTTGTAGTCTCTTAGAAAGTTAAATTAAATTTAAGACCTTTCTTTCTCGATTCAAGTTTTGAAGGCTTCATTTCCAACCCTTAGATACTGATGAGCAGCAAACAGCTTAAAACCTGAACAGACTGCGAGTAATATTCATAATTGTTAATCGAGTGTTATAATTCATTTGAAGTTTTGGTTTGCATGTGGAATTTAAACAATAAATATATACATAGTTTGCAACTGAAGGAATGAAACTACCATATGATTTATTCAAAGGATTACACATGTTTTATTGTATATCTTTGGTTTTCATAATGAATATTCTAAAGTGCAAAAACTTTTGTTTGATTTTTCCTTCAAAGCATTTCTTAATATATTAGATGGAAACTAAACAAAAATAATAAGTATAGAGGTAGTTGAATCCCCTTACATGTAATGCTTTGATAGTTTGGTAAAATGTTTGGTGTGGGAGGAACCTTTATCTGAAATTCTTTCATCTGTAAGTAAGTGTGGACCCATTTTAATAATAAATGATTACCCCGTTATCAGATCATTTGAAAAGTGCATCTGCAAGTAAGTGTGGGCCCATTTTAATAATGAATGGCTGGCCCTTTATCAGAACCCTTGAACAGAGCCAGAGGGCCAGTAATAATGCAATCTGTAAGATCAGTGATAGGTGATGTCAATTATTGCATCACTGGAGAATTTGTATTCCTCCTATACACTGTTGTAAGTAGATACCTGGTGTGACCATTACCTATACCCCACTGATGATAGATACCTGGTGTATTATGTAACTAGACTGGTCAGGCTACATTGCTTTGTTGACCATGTATCCTGTATAATTATTGATTTCACAGTCCCCATTCTGCAATTTATTGTGGCCATGTGTGTCACACAGCTTAATAAAGAAATACATTTTCATTTGAATAAATGTTTGGTGTTTTTATTGGCTTAAACAATACACAAACACAAAAAATAACTGATTTTAGTAAATGGATGAGAACCAAAATTGCAACTACCCTCTTTCAGTTTCAGAAAATGTCAACAGGTTGACCCATAATCTATGCAAATGCCCTTTTGTTTGTAACACCCTGGTCCCCTTCTAATGTAATTGCACATAGCATGTCATAGCCTAATCAACATCTTTGACAGTATCTTTCTATACTGCAGTCAGTTTGAAACAATCCTTATGTCATACTGCATTACAGGTTTTAGTTGTTCTTTCTTGCTTGTCAAGCGTAAAGCAAATGGTAGTAATTTTGGTGCAAAATTGTATCAGGTGCACACAGATTGGAAACACATGACATATAATTGAGTTTGCACCTTATAAATACAGAGTGTGATCTGAACCATATGATTGCATCCACACAGTGGGGGTAGATCTATCAGGTGCCATTCAGTGTTTCCATCATGCATCTCCAATTATATATCCAGAAAATGTTAACACCTTGCAGTGTGAGACCTTTTTGACATCTCCCATAATGTTCAATAGTACTAATAGGTTTATTATTTATTTATTTTATTTATTTCCTGTCTGTTGTTGTGTCTGGTAGTATATAGCATCACTGAACAGTGATTCAGTGTGGCTCTGCTAGCCTTTTTTTCAAGAAGAATGAAGTTAGCTACAGGGCTACTCTTTTCAGTATTGTGGGAATGGGGGGGGGGGCCTTTCTATTTTTTATTTGAACAAATGGCGTTTTAATGATAAAAATGTGAAAATGGGAAGTTGATGTGATCTATATTTTGCTTAGAATTTCTTTATAACTGGTATTAAGTGTTTTAAATACTATCTTAGGTCAACCCACTCAGCTGCATTGGGACATTCACTTAATTTTGCATTATATAAAAAAAAACAATTTAAAAAGAATGGCAACCTTCAATTGGCAATTTTAGGCAGTAATTCTGGTGAAATGTACAGTCAGAACTGACTGAGCAGTCAACTGAGATATTTATCATTTTCACTGGTTTTTTTTTTCTCACTGTTTGAAGTAGTGAATTATCAGTTTTAATTCACTGATATTTCTCTATATGCCACCAGAAAGCATAAAATAAATAAATTTACCAATCAAATAAGATATAATTCTATATTATTCACTAGAAGTTATTAATGTTATTATGTTTATTTATCAGAGTTTTTGTTTTACACTGTGCAATCGACCAGGTTGGGTAACAAGATAGCAAAACTACCAACTGACCAACCATTTAAAAATTAGTGATCTGAAAACAGCGCTCACCTGTTCACAATGGTCACTTAGGCCATTCTTGACTGACCGCCGTTCTCAGCTTTGACTGGACACTTTTTGACTCTAATGCTGAATAATGGCCTCAAATGTGACCAGAAAAAACACTGAGATGCATGTATTACATTATTGGTTTGAACAAAGTTTAATTGGCATCAGTGTATAAGCACTTTGATGTATAGATATTTGAATCACATTTCCCTTAAAGATACAAAGTACTGATTGCACCCAAGAAAGTTACTGGAGAGCATTTTCATAAACCTTAGGTTTTCCAATCAGTTTTTTATTTTTACTTAGAAATTGACGCCGATATTCGGCGTCCTCCCCTACCAGAATTCCCCCCCCCCCCCCAAAAAAAAATACAATTTCCCCTCTTAAGAATATCATTTTTCCCCAAAATATAATATTTTCCCCTCAAAGATATTTTTTCATTTGGGTCAGTCGACACTTATCCAATTTGTACCACGATCTCGCTCTCTCTCTCTCTCTCCCGACGAACACACAAAACTGGGAACCCCAGTGATTCTAAATATAGCAATGAAATAAATACGTCATGGAAATTTTATATGGGCAACTGACCGCAATAATCACCTGACTATTTCACTGGATTCCGGTCTTGCGCGAGTAGGGTATTTCGTCAATTGTTAACCAGAAACTAGTCAAATTTTCATCTGGGTTATAAAAAAACCTAGATGTAAACGTTAAAACAGAAAAAATGTCTCACAATTGGCATTCATACACGAAAAAATAATCTGTTCGGACACGGCAAATACTTAACCCATCGACACATTTTTAAAGAATGATTCATCAAAAACCGTTGAAACCCAGCAAGATTCGGAGGTAATCGACATCGAACATTGTGAAAGTGAAAGTAGACAATCGGCAGCTGTCGCACTTTCCCCTTCCAATACTGTAGCAGATCTAGATCGTCTACCCATTAATAATGAAACTAATGAAAGTATCAAAATTGACATTGTCCCCCGGCCCCAGTACAGAAAAACAGTTGAAAACGTTTCCCATAATTAGATCTACCCCTGCAACTTTATTTTCCAAGCCTGACAAAACGCAACCAAAATGTGATAGTCGTTGTTTCAATTCTCAAGTATACGAATCCCGATACTCATGGCTATATCACAGTCAAACTAAACATGGGTTTATGTGTATTAAAATATTGCAAGCTATTTGGATCCAGTAGTGGCCAAAACATTTCCTATGTCACAACTGGTGCTGTATTAGGGGACAATACATCTAGGAGACTTGAAACTCACAATAATAGTGACAGAGACATGCCTCTGTAGATTAGTTATAGACATTGAAATAAACCATTATTTTTTATTTTTGCCCCAAATATGTCTCTTTTGCGCTCTATTTTCCCCTTTTACCCAGCGTCCAGCGTCTTCCCCTTTTTCTAAAAAAAACCCCTGCCAATGCAATCAAGCTTAAATACATAGATTTAAACTTACTTTAAAAAACCTAGTTAATCTGAAAGCAGTGTGATCATGTGCTTTTGAATTAGTATATTACTATTGCATATTGTAATGTTAATTTGTACATTACGGTAACTTCTGTGGTTGCAGGAGCCAGTGCATTCCCCTTGGCCTGCGTCGGTTCAACAGTATGCCCCTATCCAGACTCAACATCAACATTAGCCCTGAGTCTGAGACCATACACTCGTCCCACCAGTCCACTCCCCAGGCCCTCAGTTGCTCTGTACGTAGTCCTGGACTGCAGGACTCGGACTCAGGCAGTGACAAGGAGAACCTCAGTGACAGCGGTGGGAGCAGCCTGGGCTCAGATGGGCAGCGTGACCTGCGGGTGGCGTACCTGTCGGAGGAGAGCTGCTCCCAGGACAGCGGGCTTGAGGCGGACCGTGGCTCCGACAGCCGGGATAGCAAGGACCAGGCAAGTAACATTCTCTTATCTCTACGTTATGTAGGCCATGGCAGCATGGGGTGATTATTTTGGGGGGAAAGTACTGGAGTCAAAGTGGGAAATTTATGGTAAAAAAAATGATGATTCTTGAATTTTATATAGAAAACCTACCATCCAAAAGGTAACGGCTTTGATTCCCACTTAGTGTTCTTAAGATCTTCCGATAAGAACTGGTTCTACACAGGAAGCGCACTAGAGCATTTCAATAAGCCTTAGGCTTTCGATGCAAGGATGCTTAAATAAAATGGTCTCATAAAAGCAATTCACATTCTACATTATTTTGTCCATTTCAGGATGCAGGACTAATTTTTGTAGAGAAAAATAGTAAATTCAAAATGGGAAATTTATTGCAAAAAATGTAAAAACTTGAGTTTAAAAAAGGATATATTATACTTTTTGGATGGCAGATTTTAATAATGAAGTTGTACCCTTGAGAAACATCATACAGTTCTGTTTGAAATTGTAGTTGAAAAAAAAGGAATGTGTCACTGACGGTTATCTTGGATTTGTTCAGTTTTACATGAAAGTAAATAATTTATGGTCTGCAGGTTTGGGTTTAATGTTATTTGGAGCTTGGATAAAATATGCAAAATTTACTCCTTGCCTGATCGCAAATTCAATTGAATATTGGCTTGGGTGATATACAAATTATTTAGCGATTGCCTGCTTTCTATGAAAAAGATTGGAAAAGACTGTTGGAAAAGAAAACAACCAATAAACACATTTCAGAGGCTTATAGTTTACAGTAACATCGCTTTAAGTCACTTATATATTTATGCGCCGATTCTAAGAAGAGGGGGTATATTGTTTTGCACATGTCGGTCGGTCGGTCCGTCCACCAGATGGTTTCCGGATGATAACTCAAGAAAGCTTAGGCCTAGGACCATGAAACTTCATAGATACATTGATCATGACTGGCAGATGACCCCTATTGATTTTCAGGTCACTAGGTCAAAGGTCAAGGTCACAGTGACTCGAAACAGTGAAATGGTTTCCTGATGATAACTTAAGAATAATTAGGCCTAGGATCATGAAACTTCATAGGTACACTGATCATGACTGGCAGATGACCCCAATTGATTTTCAGCTCACTAGGTCAAAGGTCATGGTCACAGTGACAAAAACGTATTCACACAATGGCTGCCACTACAACTGACAGCCCATATGGGGGGCATGCATATTTTACAAACAGCCCTTGTTTCTAGATGTATTATCTCCCTTAGATCGTAGAGAAAGTGTTAAGTCTGTCTTGCCAGTTTCCAATTAAGTTACTATTCTCATGAACAGGTATTGAAATAAATAAATACGGGAAAAAAAAAATTACAGTTTTGGGCTTTAAAAAAAAGATAATTAACTGATTGTATTTTTGTAATTGAAAGCTTTGAAATTATAAAATAACCATTACTTATTTATCATTATCCTATTTTATTTAGATTGATACCTATCAACAAGTTCTTGCTTTATAATGATACCCTCTAATAACGGCTGCCTAGAAATAAAATAATTCTGTTTTGATTGGTCTTCATTAAATAAATTGACAATTCCATGTGACTGTTGTAGGATGATGGCTTCATGTTTGCTGCCCCCAAGGGGCTGCCCCGGCGCCGCCAGGTGAAGCTTATAAGTGAGGAGACGTGCTCGCCATTCAAATACTCGCCCGTAAAGAACTGCTCCCCGTCCAAGGTCCACAGCTCCTGTCGCAAAGGATCGCTGGTAAACTTGTCTACATGGGTTATTGAAAAAAAATCGTCTATATGGATGAATGTTTTCCCGCAGTGTAAAAATTTCCAGTTTAAAAAAAAATTATCCTGGGGCCTGAAATCCCTAAACAACTCTAAATTATTAATTAAGACTCAAGTCTTGGAATAACAAATATTATTGAAATTTCCAATTTCAATAATTGCTTTACCTGTGAGTCGACTTTGGCATTAACCACTTCCACCTACATCGTTCTTCATGTAGAACATTTTGTAAATTACATAATTTCCAGTGGTTTCCTGTATATATTCAAACGCTGGACATATTTCTGTTTGTTCCAAGTCTTTCCTTTATTATGCCCCCCCTCGAAGAAGAGGGGGTATATAGTTTTGCACATGTTGGTCGGTCCGTCCACCAGATGGTTTCCGGATGATAACTCAAGAACGCTTAGGTCTAGGATCATGAAACTTAATAGGTACATTGATCATGACTGGCAGATGACCCCTATTGATTTTCAGGTCACTAGGTCAAAGGTCAAGGTCACAGTGACTCAAAATAGTAAAATGGTTCCTGGATGATAACTCAAGAATGCTTAGGCTTAGGATCATGAAACTTCTTAGGTACATTGATCATGACTGGCAGATGACCCCTATTGATTTTCAGGTCACTAGGTGAAAGGTCAAGGCCACAGTGACTCGAAACAGTAAAATGGTTCCCTGATGATAACTCAAGAATGCTTATGCCTAGGATCATGAAACTTCATAGGTACATTGATCATGACTGGCAGATGACCCCTATTGATATTCAGGTCACTTGGTCAAAGGTCAACGCCACAGTGACACAAAACGTATTCACACAATGGCTGCCACTACAACTGACACCCCATATGGGGGGGGGGGGGGCATGCATGTTTTACAAAAAGCCCTTGTTCTTAAAATGGGTTGGTGAATATTCACCCTGGTCATTATTAGCTCGGCTGTTTTCGGAGAAAACCTGAGGTATTGTCATAGCCAGCTCGGTGTCTGCCGTCCGCGTTGTACTTAAACCTTGACATTGGCTCTTAAATCAAAGTGCTTCCATTTCATGACAAGCTTTCATTTATTCAAAACTGCTCCTGCAGTCGAGCGTTGGCACCCGCTATGCGGTGCTCTTGTTCTGAATCATGTTGAGATTTTGAAGGGGGTGGGGGTGGGTAAGAAAATAGGTTCTTGACAGAAGATACAATGGATTAAATTCTACCTGGGGGTGGGTAAGAAAATAGGTTCTTGACAGAAGATACAATGGATTTAATTCTACCTGTAAGCATTAATTTTGTGAGCATGCTATTTTCAGACGTTAATTGTTTCAGTTATTGACGAAGCTGATACATTTCTGATCAATGATGACGGTCAGAGGTCAAATATATGTGGCCAAAATTGCTCATTTCATGAATACTTTTGCAATATTGAAGATAGCAACTTGATATTTGGCATGCATGTGTATCTCATGGAGCCTCACATTTTGAGTGGTGAAAGGTCAAGGTCATCCTTCAAGGTCAGAGGTCAAATATATGTGGCTAAAATCGCTCATTTTATGAATACTTTGGCAATATTGAAGATACCAACTTGATATTTGGAATGCATGTGTATCTCATGGAGCCGCACATTTTGAGTGGTGAAAGGTCAAGGTCATCCTTCAAGGTCAGAGGTCAAGTATATGTGGCCAAAATCGCTCATTTTATGAATACTTTGGCAATATTGAAAATACCAACTTGATATTTGGCATGCATGTGTATCTCATGGAGTCGCACATTTTGAGTGGTGAAAGGTCAAGGTCATCCTTCAAGGTCAAAGGTAAAAAAAAAATACATCAAAGCGGCGCAGAAGGGGACAGTGTTTCTGACAAACACATTTTTCTTGATTAATATTGAAGATAGCAACTTGATATTTGACATGCATGTGTATCTCATGGAGCTACAGATTTTGAGTGGTGAAAGGTCAAAGGTCAAATACATGGCTTAAAAACCGCGCAGTAGGTTGCATTGTGTTTCTGACAAACACATGTCTTGTTTCTAAAGCTTTTATTACTGAATGACCTTGATGTGTAGAGGATCAGTAAGAAAGGAATTTCGGCTCTGACCAGTTCTGACTGAAGTATGGCCCTTTGTCTTTTTGTCTTCAGAAGAATTTACATACAGTGGATTTGTCCGTGTCCAAACATGGATTGTAGGAGAAAGTGACTGTGACACATTCCCTAGTTATGTCCCCCACTATAGTAGTGGGGGACATATTGTTTTTGCCCTGTCTGTCTGTTGGTCTGTACTGTTGGTCTGTTTGGCCCAACTTTAACATTTTGCAATAACTTTTGCTATATTGAAGATAGCAACTTCATATTTGGCATGCATGTGTATCTCATGAAGCTGCACATTTTGAGTGGTGAAAGGTCAAGGTCATCCTTCAAGGTCAGAGGTCAAATATATGTGGCCAAAATCGCTCATTTTATGAATTCTTTTGCAATATTGAAGATAGCAACTTGATATTTGGCATGCATGTGTATCTCATGGAGCTGCACATTTTTAGTGGTGAAAGGTCAAGGTCAAGGTCATCCTTCAAGGTCAGAGGTCAAATATATGTGGCCCAAATCGCTTATTTTATGAATACTTTTGCAATTTTGAAGATAGCAACTTGATATTTGGCATGCATGTGTATCTTATGGAGCTGCACATTTTGAGTGGTAAAAGGTCAAGGTCATCCTTCACAAGGTCAAGGTCAAACGACATATAGGGGGACATTGTGTTTCACAAACGCATCTTGTTAACTTACTACCTTGCATTTAGGTCTTTGAAAATCGATGTCCCCATTTGTTATTCAGTTAAATTATCTTAAAACGTAAAAATGCAGTCATAAGTCGAGATTTTTTTCCTCCAAAAATTGATTTAAATTATAGTCTCGACTTATGAGATCGTTCATGAAAAAAAAAAATTAAAATCGAGGTAGATCGATCCCCATGTCGTCGCGGTAATGGTTGTTAAAGTTGTTGTTGTCACGAAAACTCGTTGATTTACAGCGCAAAAAGTCTTATTTTAACCGAAGCAAATTAATTAAATCATATTTGTCAACTTTACTTCTGCTTTATTTTGATAATTTAAACCAAAGTTTAATGTTAGCAAGTGTGTTTTTTCAAGAATTGTAAACAAAGAGTTATTAAAATTTGCACTCTGTGTGAATTGACAGTTTGACGTCATCAAAGGAAAGCCGCTTCCTGTCTAAAGCCATAAAGCGACAAATTTCTCGCCAACAAAATTGGCTTCCTTTGTCTAGCAATCAATATGCTGAACCAATCGTATGTTTGTTCATTTACGGCAATCGTCCAATTAAATAATAGCACGTGCGTAGCTCCGCCTTTCGAATCTTTTGCAGAGAGCGGAGGTGGAGTTTAACAGTTAATTGAGCAAGTGTTTTACGCAAGTTTAGTTCCGATTTGCTGTAATTACTCGGCCATGTCGGCCTAAGCATTAAAACGACAAATTTATACATTTATCTATGATTTTCCGAGAAATACCGATAAGTTCCATTTTACAAACTTCATGTGCAGTTCCTTACAATGGCCGACGCTTGTGTTTACAAAATTCCTAAACACATATATCATAAATAATGGCGCAGTGTGTTGTTGGATTATTACTTATTATCAAATTGCAAGGTATGACAATTTTTAACTACTATAATATCGGGTTTGTTTAATATAATAAACATGTTAATCAAAATAGTTGCGTCACAAAGTCGGAAATAAATTTGATGGGGTCGCAATTTTATTGACGCTGATTTTCCAATTGTTTGTATTTTTTACCCGACTTATGAAGTGAACATACACAAAATTTCACATTTTCGAACCATTATTATACCCCCGACTTATGAACGGGTAGACCTATGACTGCATTTACGGTAAATAGGTCCTTTAATTAATAATAATATTGTCCTGGATATCTCTTGGGTATTGAATGGCTCTGCAAGTTAAATGCGTATTCAAACATCCTAAATGATTGTAGAAGCTGGCTTTTCTGGTAGAGCGCTGGTTTACACATTTTGTGCACATGTGTTTGATTCCCGGCCAAGCCGCATACTTTGTGAGTGTTTTGTCATGAAATTATATCTATTGCCATCCTTCCCCTTCCTATGATTCCTGTTGGGAAGTTGTCATTAAGTGGGATAAAAATAAGCTCTTATTAGTGGTGGATCAGCTTACCCTTGGCCCAGACAAGTGCAAGTAGGTGTGTTAGGATTGAAAGGCGCTTTGAAATTAGTCGCCGTGAGGGCGACTAGGGCGACATCTTCGCCCGGGACATAATAATGTCGCCCTTAAATTACATGAAGGAGAAGTTGACTTCGCCTTCTTTTTTTACAACATCGACGTTTTTTTCTCTCAACTTTTTCATCTAAAAATTCTCTTATTTTCACATGTCATAAAGTCACCGATGACGCTTGTTATGTTATCAGTTTATTATCACAGCAAAAGATCGACTGCTGTGAAAGCTTATCCAGGCAACTAGCATACATAGGCATTCACTCCAAACAATAACGGTTTAGATCAAAAGATCATAGCGAGT
This sequence comes from Dreissena polymorpha, assembly GCF_020536995.1. Classification (NCBI taxonomy): domain Eukaryota; kingdom Metazoa; phylum Mollusca; class Bivalvia; order Myida; family Dreissenidae; genus Dreissena; species Dreissena polymorpha. The sequence continues at coordinate 20,049,930 of NC_068368.1, read as the reverse complement.
GTCATTTCGCCGACAGTTTGGATAGTTCTCTGTTCTGCAAGCCCAATTAGTACACGCCTTGCAGGCGGAGTTAAGCGGTACATTAACATCGATAGTTACCAATGAGAACGCGCACATTGTATATAAATATGCAATAGTTTACCTGAGCGATGAAATGACGTCGTTATAGACATGTATTTACGCTCAAAAAAGTTTACACGCGCAACACATTCCCAACAGTTAATATGAATACGATTTATTCTAGTATGTTCTACTGTTTACTTGTTTCGTGTTTCAAAACTCTTAAACACTAATTATCCAGTCGATGTGCAATTTATTTTGTCAGACATTAATTCATAACCATATAAACGAAAACTAACAACCCACCCGTGCAAATTGTAGTGCTAATTACCATATTTTTATCTACCGTATCCATACGTGAACGACTTTATTTTATATCCCGCAACCTCTTTGGGCGTGCTGTAAGTTGTCTAATGATTACGTGATAATCACAGACTCTAGATTACATTCGATAATTACATGTTTTTGGCAGACGGCACAGTTAAAGAAAGTCTGAAAAATTATTAAAGAAAAACAAAATTGATCAAAGGTCTATTAATTACGTAGATCCACTACTGTAAAAGTCCAGCGAGTTTTGTCAGTTTGTTAATCCACCGATAATTACGAGTAACACCCATCTTATATAAACTGGAATCACAGCTCATTTTTATACTAACAAGTCCTAATACTACACAATAGACATTGAGAAAACACATTTCCTGGATTAGATATAAATTATCCGAGTAGAATAAAATTGCTACGTCATGACTCATGACCTTCGACATTGCACATGGCAGGTGTATTGTAACATTAAACCTGCGTTCAATTCAAAGCTGGCGATTCAAATTACAAGTAGACTAATGGTGATTCAATAATGGAGAAAGCATTCACTGGATTTAACAAACATGTACGTGTAATAAGGTTTGTTAAACCAGATAACAACAAGGAAAATTTGGATTATTAAATGAAACAGGTAAGGCATTCTCAAGTGTACATATTTCGGATATGTATACAATTCGGATAAACAGTAATAGATATACTATATGTAATCTATAGGTCTTTGGTCCCATGCAATAAGATTGTGTTTTGTTAAGACTCGTTTTTACCGCAATTCGGTGATTTCATGAAGCGAAGAATTCCCAATGGCATTGGTACCGGGCCTTTTCCCAATTGGGTGAAAAAAATCACTGTCTAATTATCATGTATTGATACATTATGATGTAAATAGGGTTTGGATTGTCATTGCATTATTAAAGTACTGTTTATTTTTATGATGCACATGGAAATCACAAGTTTTATTTGTATGAATTGATTTATGTGACTTAATATGTAAGGATTTATTGAATTTGAAAATAGTATTTGTTTGTCATTGATGATGATACTAAGGCTTGGTGTAATGAGGGGTATAAAACAAGCAAAGATTTTATTAAACGCCGAACAGAAATCACTTCTCCTTCTAGTGGCCTCACTTCAGCTCAGAGAGAGGTCACTTCTCCCTCAAGTTTGAACCTAGGCTGAGCCCTGAAAACAGGCCGTTGTTCAGGGCTATAGATAACTTTTGGGGTATATTGGGTAATTCACCCCCTGTTTTTGACAACAATAGGGGTTTTGTAAATTCAATAGAGTTTAAGCAAAAATTTTCACCTCCTACTTTTGAGCTTCATTTGGGGTTTTCACCTCCATTTTTTTTTACTCAATTGGGTTATTTAGGGAATGACATATATAACATAATAACAATCTACTAAGATTACTATATTATTTATACAAATGGAATTCAAAAAGTTACCTGTACATTACAACAAAAAAATATGGAATTTCTAATCAAAGTTATTCATTTTTGCATTGAATAAGACAGATTTCGTGAAACTCACTGCACAATTGATGAAGTTATGGCTGTTCAAAGCGATGCACCCCGTTTTCGGGTCATTTTGAGTTGAATACCTTGAAAATGAAAGTAGAAATCGGACGGGTCTAAGAATAATTACAATACTACCCCAAAGATTGATAATCGCTGGAAAGACTGCCTTCTTTTCTTCATTTTTGTACGGAAAATAACCAGTCTAAAACATACACCTGGTGTTCATAAGAATTGCGTTTCGTGACGCAAGTTTTTTTTACAGGAATTACGTTATTAAATTTGTATTTACATTTTTGTAAGCTTTATTATCCCCCGCCAGAGGCGGAGGGATATTGTTTTGGCGTTGTTCGTCCGTCCGGCTGCCCGTCCGTCTGGCACTTTTGTGTCCGGAGCCATATCTTGGAAGTTCTTTGGTTGATTTCATTTTAACTTGGTATGAGTATATATATGCATAAGAGGATGATGCATGCCAAATGGCATTGTACACCATCTGTTAAAAACAGACTTATGGCCCTTTGTATCTTGAAAAAATGCTTTTTAGTGTCCGGAGCCATATCTTGGAAGTTCTTTGGCGGATTTCATTGAAACTTAGTATGAGTATATATATGCATAAGAGGATGATGCACGCCAAATGGCATTGTACACCATCTGTTAAAAACAGACTTATGGCCTTTGTATCTTGAAAAAATGCTTTTTACTATAGGCACTTTTGTGTCCGGAGCCATATCTTGGAAGTGCTTTGGGGGATTTCATTTAAACTTGGTATGAGTAAATATATGCATAAGAGGATGATGCACGCCAAATGGCATTGTACACCATCTGTTAAAAACAGACTTATGGCCCTTTGTATCTTGAAAAAATGCTTTTTACTATAGGCATTTTTGTGTCCGGAGCCATATCTTGGAAGCGCTTTGGCGGATTTCTTTGAAACTTGGTATATGTAAACGTTGAATGTTTTTGTGGAAAACGCACGACTTATTAATTCACCTAAATAAATTGTGAAGGCTTAAGAACCTTCCTTTGTCTTAGTTTTGTGTTATTGTCCTCCGTCCGTCCATCTATCATTATGTTCATCCGTCCAATTTGCACCCATCCTCAAACAAAGCATATGTTGCGGGGGATACCTTGGGCCTTTCAGGCCCTCTTGTTTTGAATTTAATTACGTTTTTGGTTATTTTAATTGCTTAATAACGCAAGTACGCTGGTTATCTATAGCCCTGTGTTGTTGCTGATAAGACTGTGTGGACTGCACAGGCTAATGTGGGACAACACTTTACGCATATCATTAAGCTTAAATAAGTAAGACCTGTTATCCCAGAATGCAGTTCAAATAATCAAATGATTTATTTGCCGGCAGGATTTCTGCCAGGGCAAGGCTCAAGTTAATAAACAAGCCCTGTATTTGCCTGCAGGATTTTTCTGGCGAGTTCACCAAGCCTGCAGGTGAGGAGGGAGACGATAGCCCTCTGAAGCTGTGTAGGCTTACAAGCTTGGATGAAGGGCTGGGTGGGGAGGATGGGTTCCTGGACCTGATGGACGCCGAGGTGGCAGCCCTCACCGCCCCTCCAACCTCCGCCATGGCCAGGCTGTTCAACGCTCCTGTCATCAACAGGCAGACAGGACTGACAGCGGCGACACACGACGATGACAATACACCTGTGGTAAGGAAGCTTGAGGTCGATTAAATATCACTTAAGATTATTATTCCCAATTACCAGATGATCCGTCATGTATGACTCCATTAAAAAAAGGTCACATTAAAGGTAATGAATATCTGTCATCAACAAGTAGCCTGGCCTGTTTTCTTCGAGGACGACAATACACTAGTGGTAAGGAAGCTCATGTTCCTTAGAATAGGCCTGCCAGCAATGATTTTATCCAGGTCCTACACAAAGTTTGACTTTGGGTATTTAGAATCTAATGTAGATGTGCATTACTAGTTTTATGCCAAGTGAGCCTTTTGTGCCGGAGTTATGAGCCCTTTCACTTGGCCATTTTCAATTAACATTTCAACATTAATGGAGGAAACTCCTTTGACATTTTTCGAGCTTTTTTATTGAAACAATATGTCATCAAGATTGCAGGTTACTCGCAGGCTGTTCTGGTTTAATGACGTTTGCACGTAGCCATTTTCACTTTGCTTCTGAGTGGTAAAGGTTTATGGAGCATATATGACCGGCTGTGACAAGGCAATATGACAGACTGTGACAAGGCAATTTGACAGGCTGTGTCAATGCAATATGACAGGCTGTGACAAGGCAATATGACAGGCTGTGACAAGACCATATGACAGACCGTGACAAGGCAATATGACAGGCTGTGACAAGGCAATATGACAGGCTGTGACAAGGCAATATGACAGGCTATGACACGGCAATATGACAGGCTCTGACAAGGCAATATGACAGACTGTGACAAGGCATCTATGACAGGCTGTGACAAGGCATTTTTGACATGCTATGACAATGCATATATGACAGGCTGTGACAAAGCAATATTACAGGCTGTGACAAGGCAATATGACAGGCTGTGACAAGGCATCTATGACAGGCTGTGACAAGGCATATATGACAGACTGCGACAAAGCAATATTACAGGCTGTGACAAGGCAATATGACAGGCTGTGACAAGGCATCTATGAAAGGCTGTGACAAGGCATATATGACAGGCTGTGACAAGGCAATATTACAGGCTGTGACAAGGCAATATGTCAGGCTGTGACAAGGCATCTATGACAGGCTGTGACAAGGCATATATGACAGGCTGTGACAAGGCATATGACAGGCTGTGACAAGGCATCTATGACAGGCTCTGACAAGGCATATATTACAGGCTGTGACAAGGTATATGCCAGGCTGTGACAAGGCATATATGACTGGCTGTGACAAGACATCTATGACATGCTGTGACAAGGCATCTATGACAGGCTGTGACAAGGCATCTATGACAGGCTGTGACAAGGCATCTATGACAGGCTGTGACAAGGCATATATGACAGGCTGTGACAAGGCATATATGACAGGCTGTGACAAGGCATATATGACAGGCTGTGACAAGGCATATATGACCGGCTGTGACAAGGTATCTTTAGGTATGCCAGCCTTAGACTGATTTGTTTGGAAAAGACAAGCTTAAATTACTTGTATCAGAAGGCCTTTTTATTTGTTGAGGTCAGGTCTTTTTTTACTCTGTGATTAACAATTGAATTCTTAACAACAATTACTTTATTTTTCACTACAGTATTTCAATGTTATATGTACGAGTTTATCCAATGTGTCAGGTTTTTGAGTGTCTAGTAACTGACTTGTTTAAAATATCATGCTTCGTTTAACCGAAGTCAATTTGATCTGTGTTAACCATATGACCAGATAAACAGTCATTTCAGCTCAGGAAAACGGTAGAATGATTTAGACTTTAAGTAATTTGTATGCCCCTTTTTCGAAGAAAAGGTGGCATATAGTGATCTGACTGTCCGTCTGTCTGTCTTTCCGTTACACTTTGCGTTTAGGTTTCGAAAAATGCTCATAACTTCTATGTCCCTTGAGATATAACCTTCATATTTGGTATGCATGTGTATATAGACAAGGTCTTTCCATACGCACAAACATTTTTACCCCTGTGACCTTGACCTTGAACTTAGGGTCCACGTTTAGGTTTCGAAATCTGCGTCTAGGTTTCGAAAAATGCTCACAACTTCTATGTCCCTTGAGATATAACCTTCATATTTGGTATGCATGTGTATATGGACAAGGCCTTTCCAAACGCACACACATTTTACCCCTGTGACCTTGACCTTAGGGTCCCAGTTTAGGTTTCAAAATATGCGTCACGGTTTCGAAAAATGCTCAGAACTTTTATGTCCCTTGAGATATAACCTTCATATTTGGTATGCATGTATATATGGACAAGGCCTTTCCATACGCTCAAAAATGTTACACCTGTAACCTTGACCTTAAACTTAGGGTCCGCGTTTGGTTTCAAAATCTGCGTTTAGGTTTCAAAAAATGCTCATAACTTCTATGTCCCTTGAGATATAACCTTCATATTTGGTATGCATGTGTATATGGACGAGGCCTTTCCATACAAACACAATTTTTTACCCCTGTGACCTTAACCTTGAACTTAGGGCCGGCGTTTAGGTTTCGAAATCTGTGTTAAGGTTTCGAAAAAAGCTCATAACTTCTATCATCGTTTATAGGGGGCATAAGTCATCCTATGGTGACAGCTCTTGTTCAATTTTATTATGCCCCCTTTCGAAGAAGAGGAGGTATATTGTTTTGCACATGTCAGTCGGTCGGTTTGTCCAACAGATGGTTTCCGGATAATGACTCAAGAACGCTTAGGCCTAGGATCATGAAACTTCATAGGTACATTGATCATGACTGGCAAATGACCCTATTGATTTTCAGGTCACTAGGTCAAAGGTCAAGGTCACAGTGACTCGAAACAGTAAAATTGTTTCCAAATAATAACTCAAGAATGCTTAGGCCTAGGATCATGAAACTTCATAGGTACATTGATCATGACTGGCAGATGACTCCTATTGATTTTCAGGACACTAGGTCAAAGATCAAGGATACAGTGACTCGAAACAGTAAAATGATTTCCGTATGATAACTCAAGAATGCTTATGCCTAGGATCATGAAACTTCATAGGTACATTGATCATGACTGGCAGATGACCCCTATTGATTTTCAGGTCATTAGGTCAAAGGTCAAGGTCACAGTGACTCGAAACAGTAAAATGGTTTCCTGATGATAACTCAAGAATAATGAGGCCTAGGATCATGAAACTTCATAGGTACATTGATCATGACCGGCAGATGACCCCTATTGATTTTCAGGTCACTAGGTCAAAGGTCAAGGTCACTGTGAATCGAAATAGTAAAATGGTTTGCGGATGAAAACTCAAGAATGCTTACGCCTAGGATCATGAAACTTCATAGGTACATTGATCATGACTGGCAGATGACCCCTATTAATTTTCAGGTCACTAGGTCAAAGGTCGAGGTCACAGTGACTCGAAACAGTAAAATGGTTTCCTGATGATAACTCGAGAATAATTAGGCCTAGGACCATGAAACTTCATAGGTACATTGATCATGACTGGCAGATGAACCCTATTGATTTTCAGGTCACTAGGTCTAAGGTCAAGGTCACAGTGACAAAAACGTATTCACACAATGGCTGCAACTACAACTGACAGTCCATATGGGGGGCATGCATGTTTTACAGACAGCCCTTGTTTAACTTTGTTGTTGAATTTCTTTCTCATCATCATATAATATAGTTTTGAAATATATATTTTATGTATATATACATTTTATAGTACAATTGTAGCACACAATTATCTTAATTGTCAACTGTTCCAATTAAGACTATATTCCCATATTTTAAATAAAGGGTTTTGTTCTGAGTAGAAAGCGCAGTAGGGATATAAAGATTCACCATGCTATTTGTTCTATTGACGGTGGATACATTTCAGTGCTTATGAGTTTTCCTGTTACATACACTCTTTACAGGGGTTTTTCAGCACTACCTACGCCTCCAGAAAATGGAGGCATTCCCAATGCAAACGGACCTGATCCCAAACCAAAAGTTTAACAAAAATACTCAATTTCCCCTTTAAAAAAAACAAAGAATTTTTTTTTTTTTTTATTTTTATTTTTTTAGAAAGAAGTGTCTTATGACTTATGATTATTAGTTTATTAATGTTCCAACTCGTCTAGCTGATGTGTATCAAGCCAACAAGCACTGCTGTGCTTGAGCGAGGATTCAGCACCATGAACCTGCTGTGCTCCCCATTTCACAGCACATTCACGCAAACCAAACTGACTCATCTGATGCTTACCTTCATTAAATGTTAAAATAACAAACACAAAAATATTTGTTAAACCTCTGACTTATGTAAGCATGATAAATTCACAATGTTTGCCCAAAATGAGCCGTTTCATCGAAGCAAAATTCCCCAAATGGACAATTTTGTTGATGAAAAATTCCCAATTCGGTCAGACTCCTTTATCCAAAATAGACAGAAAAACCCCTGCTATATTTACATGAGAAAATTATTAGAACTACTTATTCTCTATCTGTGTGTATTTTTATGGAATGATTTTAAATCTTTATAGTATTGTTGGATTAAATGCGTATTTATGCCTTTTATAAGCTTTCCGGTGGTGTTCCTAGTTTTCCATCTTTTTCCTGGTTGGTTAAAAAAATAAAAAATCCTCATTGTTTGAGACTCCTCCTAATTGTTGATTGTTGTTTAAAACTCCTACTTTGTTGTTGTTGTTTTAAACTCCTCTGAACTTTTCGTTGTTGTTACAAAAAATTCTCCTAACTTTTCCTTGTTGTTTAAAACAGCTCCTAATTTTAACTTGTTGTTTAAAACTACTAACTTGTCCTAGTTGTTTAAAATTCTCCTAGCTTTTCCTGTTTCTAGTATTAATTGTTTTTCATTTGAATCAATATATTAATAAATCAAATTCTGTTAAAAAAATAAATAACTTAACATTGTTGATAAATTAAGTTTGCAATAACCAATTGTGATGAAACTTTATTAATCTTGCAGTGTGACCTTGCTGTCATTGTATTTTGGGAGTCAGGTCAAGGTCATTGTTGCTAAAAATATATGCCTAATAACTTGATTTTAGATGGAGGTGTTTCTTTTTATCTGTAGGTAGGAAGCTTACAGTATTACACTTAAGTTTTGGGACACATGGAATTAATATTTTCATAACCCAAAATTATATTAACAAAATACTCCCAAATTACAGGTGTCGGAACATTTGGAGACACAAATACACCTGCATTTAGGTTATAATGTGGTTTGACTTATGATATTTATTAGCATATGCTTGTTAAATACCATGTCATCTAGTAGAATTTGCACTTTGTATTGGAGTAAATTGAATTTATTTCTGCTATTTTAAATGTTTGTCTTTGAAACCTTTGAAAATTAATGCTATGTATAACAATTTTTCACAATTTAATTTTAGCAGGAGTGCTGCACGTTTTATAAATAAGTTTGTAAGCTGCGTTAGATTATCATAACTAACCCTTATTGACATTGTACTGTTATTCAATAAATGCAGTCGAATGAAACCACAGTTAATTGTACAGAGCTTCTACACAATAAGGCATAGGTCTATTGGTTTTGTGACCATCATCCTGTTGTAAAAATACATGTGGGATGTGTCACTAAATTATCACTTTAGAGCAGAAACGTCTGATAAAACAAAGTGTCATATAAAATGTCCAAAAATTAGTCGAAATAAATGTATAAGATGATTGTTACCTTTGGTAATTAATGCGGTTAAATAAAAAAAAAAAAATGATGTGTCTCTTACAATAATTTTCCTATATTTATGTAAAAAATCAAAGACTCTTGTTATTGTCTTTAATGATAAGCTTAATGTTGTAGACCCGTAGAGTGAAGAGCAGGCGTAACATTTCACGGCACATGTCAGTGGACGTGGGGCGGCGGCGGCCTTCTTTGAAGCGTGACCTCCCAGACGGGGACGACTCGCCAATGCAGCTGTCCCTGAAACATCCGCAGGACGAGAGTACGCCAAAGCAACAACAGAAACGTCACCGTCCTTCCTCCGTCACCGAGTCACCTACCTCAACGGTATAGTAGGACTGTTTAGAGTCTCACTCTGTGAGAACAGGGCTTAATGCATGCCATGTGCATTAAGTGATGTCCCAGATTAGCCTGTGCAGTCCACACAGGAAAATCAAGGATGGCACTAACCGCTTTTATGGGTTTATTGTTAAATGAAAATGTCTTACTTTGCGAATATCCAATGTAGTTTAGCAAGTCTAGTCACTTATAATCCTTACTATAACTAAGGGACCACAAATGCCTCAAAATATGTATCTAAGTGGTAAAGGGTTTATGTCTCATTTTCATAGAGTAAGGCTAAATCATAAGGCTCAGGGCTCTAGCCTTCAAGTATTGGCAAAAATAACATAGGCAAATTTAATTTGGGGTTGTCTTTCGCACAAAGAATTTATTTGGGGGAATGACATTTTTAAAGGTACGTGTCATTTTAGGGGAAAATCAGTAAATTTAAAGAAATTGAAAGATGTACTCTTTATTGCCCTACAGCTGTAGAGTAAAGAACGTGTTGCTTAGAATCATTCGGTTTCAAGCTCACAAGAATTGAGTATTGAATCGAATTGTTCATGTATTGAAATTGACATTTTTAAGATCCTGTAGATTGTAACTTTGTTTGTAACTTTGTTGATTTTAATTTCTGAGTAAAACATTGTTTATGCTTAATATAATCAGATTGTTGACAAATATTTTGTAGTATATCGAGGGGTGAACAGAAGACTGTTGTAACTCATATTTAATAAAGAAGGAGATACGACAGTTTTCCGTTCAGCCCTCGATATATATAGTATAATTTTGGAACGTTTTGTAACAAGGTTAATGGGTATCTGTTATGATGTGATGGAATAATCCAAAGTGTGGTTTGATGTAACTCTTTTATGGAGAAATAATGTTTCTGTGATTAATGGTCAATAATATATGTTCTGGATGTCTTTTGCTGTTGTTCTTGTTGTTGGAACTGATGTATTTTTATCCAAAAGATGGTCATCAGAATTGATTTGCTGTGATTTAAAATGCCTCGAATTATTTAAAAACATAATTCTGGCATTTTAAGTGGTGCCTATTATTATTTATTGTTTGGTTAAAGAAGAACAATGTCCGGTAAAATCTGGTGAGGTCCAGTAAAATTTTAAAGTTATCGGACCGCATGCCCTGTAAGATTTTTTTTTGTCTTTCGCATGGGTAGGACTTAACACACACGCATTAAGCCCAGTTTGTCCAGAAAGAGGCTCATATGACTGTGATTGCTATAAACATACTGATGTAGAACGATTGAGTTACTTTGAAGTGCTGTACATATGACTGTGATTGCTATAAACATACTGATGTAGAACGATTGAGTTACTTTGAAGTGCTGTACATATGACTGATTGCTATAAACATACTGATGTAGAACGATTGAGTTACTTTGAAGTGCTGTACATATGACTGTGATTGCTATAAACATACTGATGTAGAACGATTGAGTTACTTTGAAGTGCTGTACATATGACTGTGATTGCTATAGACATACTGATGTAGAACGATTGAGTTACTTTGAAGTGCTGTACAAATGACTGTGATTGATATAAACATACTGATGTAGAACGATTGAGTTACTTTGAAGTGCTGTACATATGACTGTGATTGCTATAAACATACTGATGTAGAACGATTGAGTTACTTTGAAGTGCTCTACAAATGACTGTGATTGCTATAAACATACTGATGTTAAACGATTGAGTTACTTTGAAGTGCTCTACAAATGACTGTGATTGCTATAAACATACTGATGTAGAACGATTGAGTTACTTTGAAGTGCTCTAAATGGACGTAAATTTATTTCCCTGTTAACCCTTTACCTCTCAAAGAAGCATTTGTAGTCCCTTAGAAAATCAAATTATATTTAAACCCTTTTTACAAAATTCTAACAGCATAAAACCTGAAGATGACTGCAAGTTACCCTCAGCATGTTCTGGTTTTATGCTGTTTGCATATAACCAATGTCAATTTGCTTCTGAGGCGGAAAGAGTTTATTATTGTGTGTTGCATAGTTTCAGGTATCGAAGCCCATGCTCCACCGCTGCCACTCTGAGTCAGAGGCAATGATTAAATCAGCACTGGCCAGACAGGCGGACGAACCAGACCTGGTGGGAGACTGCTCCCGGGTGGGTATCTAGAGTCAGGCACGTTAAACCCTGCAATGGGTGGGTATCTAGAGTCAGGCGTGTTAAACCCTGCAATGCGTTGGTATCTAGAGTCAGGCATGTTAAACCCTGCAATGGGTTGGTATCTAGAGTCAGGCGTGTTAAACCCTGCAATGGGTGGGTATCTAGAGTCAGGCGTGTTAAACCCTGTAATGGGTGGGTATCTAGAGTTAGGCATGTTAAACCCTGCCAGGGTTTTTATGTCCACGGTAGGGTGGCATATAGCAGTTGAACTGTCTGTCAGTATGTCAGTCAGTTTGTCCGTCTATTCAGAAAAAAAACTTTAACATTGGCCATAACTTTTTTAATTTTGAAGATAGCAACTTGATATTTGGCATGCATGTGTATCTCATGAAGCTGCACGTTTTGAGTGGTGGAAGTTCAAGGTCAAGGTCATCCTTCAAGGTTAAAAAAAAATATATAAAATTTCAAAGCGGGGTTCTCATGAAGCTGCGCATTTTGAGTGTTGAAAGTTCAAGGTCAAGGTCATCCTTCAAGGTCAAAGGTAAAAAAAAAAAAAAATCAAAGCAGCGTTGTCATGAAGCTGCACATTTTGAGTGGTGGAAGTTCAAGGTCAAAGGTCAACAAAATATATTAAAAAATTCAAAGCTGCATTCTCATGAAGCTGCACATTTTGAGTGGTGGAAGTTCAAGATCATCCTTCAAGGTCAAGGTCGTCCTTCAAGGTCAAAGGTCAATTTTTTTTAAATTTCAAAGCGGTGTACTCGTGAAGCTGTACATTTTGAGTGGTGGAAGTTCAAGGTCAAGGTCATCCTTCAAGGTCAAAGGTAAAAAAAATCATAATTTCAAAGCGGCGTTATCATGAAGCTGCACATTTTGAGTGGTGGAAGTTCAAGGTCATCATTCAAGGTCAAAGGTCAAAAAAATATTTCACAGCGGCATTCTCATAAAGATGCACATGTTGAGTGGTGGAAGTTCAAGGTCAAGGTCATACTTCAAGGTCAAAGGTAAAAAAAAACAATTTTTTTTTTTCAAAGCGGCGCAATAGGGGGCATTGTGTTTCTGACAAACACATCTCTTGTTTTTCCTTCTTTGGGACCCGCCGAAAAACGGCCCTTTCCCGTCTGATTTTTTTTCCTCTCAGCAGGTAAATTTTCCATCAGACTTAATTTCCCCCCCCCCCCCCCCCCCCCTCAAATTTTTTTTTTTTTTTTTTTTCACTTTAAATACATAAGTTAACCTGATCAAGTGTTGCCTTGAATTTGTTTTTAAAACAGCAAAATATGTGAAATTGATTATTTAAGACTTTCCTTATTTTCCCCACAATCCAGCGTTTCGCGTGATTTTTCCCCCAAAATCCAGCGTTTCGCACAATTATTTTTCCCCTCAAAAAAGGCCAGGCCTTTTCCCCAAAATAGATAAAAACCACTGCCTGCAATGGGTGGGTATCTAGAGTCAGGCGTGTTAAACCCTGCAATTGGTGGGTTACTAGAGTCAGGCATTTTAAACCCTGCAATGGGTGGGTATCTAGAGTCAGGCGTGTTAAACCCTGCAATGGGTGGGTATCTATAGTCAGGCATTTTAAACCCTGCAATGGGTTGGTATCTAGAGTCAGGCATGTTAAACCCTGCAATGGGTGGGTATGTAAAGTCAGGCATGTTAAACTCTGCAATGGGTGGGTATCTAGAGTCAGGCATGTTAGACCCTGCAATGGGTGGGTATGTAGAGTCATTCAGGGATAGAAATTAGCGGCTGCCTGTTTGCCCCCAGGTAAGTAAATTAATGTGTGGGCAAGTCAATTATCAAATAAGGTTGTCATCCTGGAAAACTAGCTTTGTGAAAAAGCTTGACAATGTTTTCATGCAGTTTATTCTTTTAAAGCCTGAAGAGTTAGGCTCATTAAAATACAGTTATGGTGGCAATGTTGTATTATTATCTTATTATGCCCCCCTTCGAAGAAGAAGGGGTATATTGCTTTGCTCATGTCGGTCTGTCGGTCCGTCCACCAGATGGTTGTCAGACGATAACTCAAGAACGCTTGGGCCTAGGATCATGAAACTTCATAGGTACATTGATCATGACTCGCAGATGACCCCTATTGATTTTGAGGTCACTAGGTCAAAGGTCAAGGTCACGGTGACCCGAAATAGTAAAATGGTTTTTGAATGATAACTCAAGAACGCATACGCCTAGGATCATGAAACTTCATGGGTAGATTGATCATGACTTGCAGATGACCCCTATTGATTTTTAGGTCACTAGGTCAAAGGTCAAGGTCACGGTGACCCGAAATAGTAAAATGGTTTCCGGATGATAACTCAAGAACGCATACGCCTAGGATCATGAAACTTCATAGGTAGATTGATCATGACTTGCAGATGACCCCTATTGATTTTGAGGTCACAAGGTCAAAGGTCAAGGTCACGGTGACCCAAAATAGTAAAATGATTTTCGGATGATAACTCAAGAACGCTTTTGCCTAGGAACATGAAACTTCATAGGTACATTGATCGTGACCCGCAGATAACCCCTATTGATTTTCAGGTCACTAGGTCAAAGGTCAAGGTCACAGTGACAAAAATCGTATTCACACAATTGCTGCCACTACAACGGACAGCCCATATGGGGGGCATGCATGTTTTACAAACAGCCCTTGTTTTCATTGTTAAAATTAGGGATGGCATCGAATACCAATATCGGTATTCGAATGTTCGCAAATTCATTCAATCGAATATTCGAATATTCGCATAAAACGGCTGGATTGATTTTACCTTGTTATGTGTTAATTTCCATTGGTTTGTAAGTTATATCCGTTTGCTAAATACGAGGCTGCTTATTAACTTTGCTATCAAAATATTGTATCGCTGTCGACTAATACTATGAGCGATATTGTGATCAGGCACAAATAGAATGAAAAACATCGTGTCATAGAATTTTATTTTTTTAATGATTCCACAGATTTGTAGCAGACCGCACGTATGTAAAACTTAATTTATACACATTACACGTTGCGGTCTTCTTATCCGCAGACCGTGTAAAGTATTCCATACTGCAGAAGGGGTTGGTGGCATTTTCAGATTTGAATTAAGATTTCTTGATGATTGTTTAGTTTATATCATCTGTTACTTTTGAGTAATTCACATATTTAAACGTCTGTTCAAACTGTGATCACAAAAACTAAATTATTATTCGCAAGTAAATTGAAGCCCTTAATTGGTACCTAATTGACAAACAACAGTTCGGGCCCTTTCTTATAGTAAGTATATTGTATTGCGCAATTTGGGTAATTCACACATTTTAATGGCTGCACATACTATGATCACAAAACTTAATTATTATTCGCCAGTCAATTGAAACCGTTAATTGGCATCCCATTGTCAAACAACAGTCGGGGCCTTTCTTAGAGCGTGTATATTGCATTGCGCAATCAACACTGATACGGGCCGCGTTATCAGTTTGACACGAAGAACGTCACGTCAAATATGTTACTCCCAGGTGATTTCGGTTGCTTTTTAGCAAGCGGTTCGCAGGTCATTAAATATTGGTGAAATTACGTTTGGATAAAAATGCGAATATGCGAATATCATTTTTATTATTCGAATGCTGACCATTCAATCGAATTTTCGAATAATTTTGCCATCCCTAGTTAAAATCAAGTATTAGATTTTGCTGTGCTTCAAAATGCGTCCCAACTTTCATGAGTAAAGGAAGTTAATTAGTCAGGATTGCTGGGACACATCCCAGGTCCCCATGTTGTGAAGCTTCAGGCTCTAAAATATACAGTATACATACTCGCATGCAGATAGAAGAGACTTCATTTAAACTCAAAATACCATTCAAGTGGAAAGTGTCATCCCTGATATGCCTTTGACAAATAACTCACATATGCGAGGCCCACATGCTTTTGTATTGATGAACCTGACCCAATTTTTGCAGACATACTGCCTGCCAACTTTCAAGGGAAAGCATGACGACTTGAAGTCTATATCGGGCGAGACCCTATCGCATGTGCTGGAGGGGCGATACTATGAGGATATAGAGCAAGCCATCATAGTGGACTGCAGATATCCGTATGAATTCGATGGGGGGCATATTCAGGTATATTTTCTTGTTGATATGTTTTGCTTTAGAGTTTAGTTATTTTCATCTCAATTTATTCCTTTGAAGGTCAAAATAATGTACTGTTGTAATGCAGCTTAAACAAGTTCTGATTGCATACCATATTAACCTATTTTCAAATCAGGTATTTTGTTAGTTGGCTCATTATTTGGCAAGTTTACTAATTTCCTGAAGAAGTTTTATAAACTATGATATGACATGACAACTCAAATTAGATCTTTCTATGACATCAAAACACTAATCCTGTCAGATATTTTTGTGACATCAAATGACAAGTACTGTCAGAATATTAAGATATCTTGCCTTTTTAACAGAATATTTTCTGAAATTAAACAAAATGCGATAAAAAAAATCCTCAGAAAATGTGTAATGATTTGATTCATTTCATGCTAAAGTAACTCCACCATGATAACATCACAAGATAAGCCTGTCAGAGAAAATAAAGTAAATAAAAATCAAGAATAGACCATGTATTCTTACACTTGTGTACAATTAAAATATTACATTACATTACATTGTATTACATTGAAAATAAGTAGAACACAGGTGATTAAATTGATGATTCTATTTGGTTGAGTTCAACTCATTGAGTTATTTGGGGAACCCAGTTATTGAAATTCAATAGTTTGTCAACCAAGCCAGTATTCGTATGTTATGGTATAAAGAAGGTCTCATCTTAGCGAAAATCCAGTTTAGGCGGAAAGTGTTGCCCCTTATTAACCCATGCGGTCTACACAGGCTAATCTGGAACTACACTTAAAGCACATGCTCGAAGCCGGGTTTTCCCATATAGAGACTCATATTCATTGTCCACAGGGAGATCATCTAAACATCCGAGCAGATCATATTACACATTGGGCTCTTTTTTGAAGCTAACATGCATCCATTTGACAGTGTATAGCTTTCCAGCCTGGCCACCACAAGATGAATGTTCACTAATATATGAACCGGGCTCTGTGATAAGGGGGTTTAATGCATTTGCGTAAAGTGTCGTCTCAGATTAGCCTGTACAGTCTGCACAGGCTAATCAGGGACGACACTTTCCATCTAGACTTGATTTTTTGCTAAGAGATTTTAAATCTGAGAGTGTTATTCCTTATTAGCCTGTGCGGACTTCATGTGCTAATCTGTGAGACACTTAACGCACATGTATTAAGCCCTCTTTTCACAGAGTGCACGTCATATACTTGTATTCAGGGAGCAAAGAACATCTACTCCTCGGAGCAGATAATCCATGAGTTCCTGAAGACCCCCCTGGTCCCTTGTGACCCCACCAAGAGGATCGTGCTTGTGTTCCACTGTGAGTTCTCGTCTGAGAGGGGCCCAAGACTCTCTCGATTCCTGCGCAGCCAGGACCGGATGATGAACAAGGACTGCTACCCTCACCTGCACTACCCGGAGATCTACCTACTGGAGGGCGGCTACAAGGCGTATTTTGAGACAGAAAAGGTAGCACACTAAGGACAAATTGAGACCTTTTTACGCTTCAATATTGTAGCACATTACATTTTTAAGAAGTGAGTGAAACAAATGGAAGTTTTGAACTAGAGCTCAAGATAGAGTTTTACCCTTTAGAGTATTTACCTTGATTACAATTTTTACAATGGAGTAGTTAATGTGTTTTATATGTATGTAAATGAGAACATGTAGTAAATAATATGAATGCTAATCAAAATACAATATTTACTTACCAAATTTGGAGAGATAAATGGTAAGAATGCATCTTCTGCATGCTTTTATCATTTCATGTATAAGTTCAATCTTGCACATTCAAGCAAGAACCATTTGCTCAGATACCGTTGTTAAAGGCCCCCCCCCCCCCCCCTCCTTGACATGAACTTAAAGGTATATATAGAATCACCATTGACGTCTGTCGGACTGTAAGGGGTGCTTGACAACTCTTGCATGTACAACATTTCAAAATGTTTGTAATTTTCCTCATGATATATGAATTGTGCCAGGGAACTTTTTCTTTCTTTATAAATTACCGGTACAAAGTAATTCCCAATTGAGCAAAAATGCTAAGATTCCCAATTGGTGTCGGGAATAATTCCCAACACAAAGGAAAGTTTCGGCCGTTTTGTTCCTTAGTTTAACTCGCGACAAATGAATATATTAAATCAATTAGTTGTGTGTAACCTTGTGCTTCATTATTGTGGGTTTTATTACACAGCATATTCAATCAATAAAGCTGTTTCCATTTCCAATGTATTTTCGCTTCTATTTATGTTCTCATATATTAAAACCGTTTGTTGTTTTTAATGAAATAAGTCATATTGTAAGCAAATATTATGCAAACATAATTAAAGTTGGTCAAAAGTCACAGGAAAGCATTCCATTGGCAAAATTAGGCTAAACAAACAATCTATGTACAACAAACTGGAACTGTTTTACAATGACACATTAGCAGCTTTAGTTCTGATGTGTCCAGAGGGATGTAAATACCTCGGTGAACAACAGAAATTAAGGATTATTTATAAGTCAAACAAAAGAGATGCAATTTTTTTGAGAGTTAAAAAACAAGTTATTGATCATTTGTTCTTTTATCCCCCGCCAATGGAATAGGGATATAGCATTGGCGTTGTCCGGCTGTCAGTCAGTGTGTTAGTCTGTGCATCTATCTGACACAAATAAAATTAGGGCTATATCTCAGAAAGTATACAAGATATCAACATGAAGCTTCATAGGTGTACATATATCAAGGAGGAGAAGTGCCATGCACAAGAATCATAACCCCACACTTTCTTTAATAAAAATAATTATCCCCCGCCATAGGCTGAGGGATATTGTTTTGGCGTGTCCGTCCGTCCGAAGCCATATCTTGGAAGTGCTTTGGCAGATTTTATTGAAACTTGGTACAAGTATATATATGCTAAGAGGATGATGCACACCAAATAGCATTGAACACCATCTGTTAATAAGGGAGTTATGGCTCTTTGTATCTTGAAAAAAATGCTTTTTTGAGTGTCAAATATAACATTTTTGTGTCCAGAAGCATATTGGCTGGGGATATCAATTCAACAAATTTGCTTGTTGCCCTTTGGTTGTTTATGCCCTCAAAGGGTGGGAAAATAGTGATTGTACTGTTCCGTAACACTTTTTTGAAAAAAGCTCATAACTTCTATTTGCTTCAGATGTAACCTTCATACTTGGTATGCATGTGTAAATGAACAAGGCCTTTCCATACGCACACAAATGTTGATCCCTTTGACCTTGAACCTAGGGTACAGGGTTTAGGTTTCAAAATCTGTGTTTAGGTTTCGAAAAATGCTCATAAATTCTATGTCGCTTCAGATGTAACCTTCATAGTTGGTATGCATGTGTATATGGACAAGGCCTTTCCATACGCACACAAAATTTGACCCCTTTGACCTTTAACTTATGGTCCTCGTTTAGGTTTCGAATTCTGCGTTCAGGTTTTTATAAGCGTTTTTTGGGGTTATATCTCTGATATGCTACAAAATTTCAGCATGAAATTTCAGTGGGTGTGTAGATATCGATGAGGAGAAGTGTAATGCATGAGAACAATTACCCTTCACTTAACTTTTCTTTTAGAAATTGCCCCCATCTGAAAAAAAAATGTATTTGGCGGGGGTTTAATTATTTTAATTATTGCTTTTGTTAATTGTCCCACTATGATATATATTGTCCCAACATTTTGTGTGTTCAGCTACTCTTTTAATACTGGTTGGATCTCTCTCAAACTGTCACAATCTGAATACCTGCAGCATTGTTGACTGTTTTAGCCTGCCCTCCGTGTACATGTGTCTGTATTTTGCAGCACTTCTGTGAGCCGCCCATGTACAAGCCGATGCTCCACAAGGACCACGCTGAGGATCTCAGGCATTTCCGAGCCAAGTCCAAGTCCTGGGCCGGTGAACAGCGATGTACGCGCCCGGGATTCAGACCTCTCAAGTTCTGAGTCCTGCAGTCATCATGGACCTCTTAACCTATCGGTCCTTAATCATTCATGATTTTCACACATTATCACTGGCTCAGATTCTTAATACATTATCAGACAAAAAATAGGCAGCATTGAATGCATATATATTGAAAGGGACATTTAATACTATTATCATTGTAAAGTTTTTACTTATGTTTTTATATTTTTATTTTGTTGTGTTACACTTTATATGAGAGCTTATATATACCTACTCACTGGTTTTTGTACAGCACCTAAGCCAGGAGGTTACTTTGTTGAATCGTCTTGGTTATACATGGAGTGCTCTAGTTTATGAATGTACAAACTGTATAGGTCTCTGTGAATACCCCACCACAGTAGGTTGTTCATTGTTATGCCAGTCACTGGTAAACTGCATGCAAAAAACACAGTGTAACACTGGCGTAATAATGTTCTTAATGCTGTGAAGCAGCTTGTAAATCTATTGTACATTATAGCGACATAATATTGTACATTATAGATTATAACACCATAATTATGTTTCGTAAATAGAAAAGAGTGCATGTTCTATCATGCCTATTCTTTAAAGCATCTCATTTCTATTCTTTGCTCTCTATTTCTGTCCTCTTCTTTGTGAATCAGTTGTGTGTGACCGTGAGATAGTTATACATGGTTTTGTGGAAAATGACGGGAAATAGTTCCACTTGTCTTGGAGTGTTTCCTAATGAGATGTGTGTGTGTTTGTGTTTCTATTTATGTGTAGTAACTTATCAGTGTTGGTTGTCGTAATGCAAATCCATTACAATGTGTGCTATTTAGGGTTATTTATTTCTGCAAAGAAACTTAGTGTCACTATTCATTTCAATCATAAGCTATCAACAATCATATCAATTCACACTTTTAAACATTTTACTGCATTCCAATTTTACATTTTTATTGTAAACCTCAATGTGTTCAAACTGAATGTGTTCACAGTTCTAGCAAAAAAGTTTAAACATGCAACCATGTACTACTAAGTATTTGTTGTGTCAGCATTTTATATTTTTACTTCGTAAATATTTGTCATTTATTTATTTGTGTACTTTATATTTATTTATTTGTTTTGTTCATGTCATTTACCTAGCTTTTGTTGCTTAGTTTTCTCCCTTAAAGAAAGATGATCTATCTGCAGAAGTTAATGCGTCGAGCCTCATTCTGCGAAAACTGGTCTTAATGCATGTGCATAAAACTGTTGTCCAAAGTTCGCCTGCGCAATTTGCACAAGCTTATAAGAGATGAAATTTTCCTCCTAGACTGGATTTTTGTTTAGGAGAGGGTTCCTTTAAACGCAAAATACCACAAAAGCCGGAACAGTTGTAGACTGCACAGGCTTATCTGGGTGACACTTTAAGCACATGCATAAAGCCTTATTTTCTTAGAGAAGCCCAATTGATAAAAACAAACAACTTTTTTCCTTTCTTATAATTTCCTTTGTACTGATAATATCACTTTAATAACGAATCATGAAATAATTGATGTTTTATATATACTTGCCTTGACAGAATGCGTTATTTTGATGGGTAACAGCATAGGGGAGAGAACTCTGTTATAGCTCTGTAGTAGCAAAACTGTAGCTCATTAAAGAAATATATCATTATAACTTGTTGTTCATGTTGTGCATCAGCAACTAAAGTCACCATAAAGTTAGAGTCTATGGCAATAACAAAGTGGATTCACGTTGAAATATAAATGATGTTTTTTTTTTCAATAAATGCACTTTAATTCATCAAGTTCAGTAAGTTAATCAAATATTATACAAAAGAACAAATTTGATAGGAATATATGCAAAACTGTAAAGATGTTAATCCTCTAGTGGATGCAGCGCTCCTGACTAAGAAGCAATACGAAGAATTGACAGTAAATAGCACTTGAGCCAACTTTGCCTTCATTCTTTGTAAGAAACCCTGTCCAACCATCAGTATATAGAATACTCACACTTACTCTAAATGTAAGCTTACAAATGGCCGATCAAACAGGCCCCATATTATGCAATTATGTTTATCTCTGATAAACTATTTTCTATCTATTAATAGAAAACTGTATCGGTTATATTGTAACATTGTTTGTGCTGAATTCAAATTTTGTTAAAAGCCCGTAAGTACCCAAAATCAACAATATTTCATACAAATTACAATATTAAAAAAAATAATGTCAACACAAAACCACAATGTTCTTATAGTTACATCTATTTTACCATACCACATCTAATGTTGAAAGTGTGGCTATTGCCATAAGGAACACTTGATTATGCCCCCCTTCGAAGAAGAGGGGGTATATTGCTTTGCTCATGTCGGTCGGTCGGTCCGTCCACCAGGTGGTTGTCAGACGATAACTCAAGAACACTTGGGCCTAGGATCATGAAACTTCATAGGTACATTGATCATGACTTGCAGATGACCCCTATTGATTTTGAGGCCACTGGGTCAAGGTCACGGTGACCCGAAATAGTAAAATGGTTTCCGGATGATAACTCAAGAACGCATACGCCTAGGATCATGAAACTTCATGGGTAGGTTGATCATGACACACAGATGACCCCTATAGATTTTGAGGTCACTTGATCAAAGGTCAAGGTCACGGTGACCCGAAATAGTAAAATGGTTTCCAGATGATAACTCAAGAATGGATACGCCTAGGATCATGAAACTTCATGGGTAGATTGATCATGACTCGCAGATGACCCCTATTGATTTTGAGGTCAAAGGTCAAGGTCACGGTGACCCGAAATAGTAAAATGATTTTCGGATGATAATTCAAGAACGCTTATGCCTAGGATCATGAAACTTCATAGGTAGATTGATCATGACTCGCAGATGACCCCTTTTGATTTTCAGGTCACTAGGTCAAAGGTCAAGGTCACGGTGACCCGAAATAGTAAAATGATTTTCGGATGATAACTCAAGAACGCATATGCCTAGGATCATGAAACTTCATAGGTAGATTGATCATGACTCGCAGATGACCCCTATTGATTTTTAGGTCACAAGGTCAAGGTCACGGTGACCCGAAATAGTAAAATGATTTTCGAATGATAACTCAAGAACGCTTTTGCCTAGGATCATGACACTTCATAGGTACATTGATCATGACTCGCAGATGACCCCTATTGATTTTCAGGTCACTAGGTCAAAGGTCAAGGTCACAGTGACAAAAAACGTATTCACACAATGGCTGCCAGTACAACGGACAGCCCATATGGGGGGGGGGGGCATGCATGTTTTACAAACAGCCCTTGTTTTTTTATGGATAACTTTATTTTACAAAATACTTTTTGATTATTGAGTATTTGTTACTTAAAAAATATTTCATTCGAGTCCTGTTTCAATAAAAGTTGATACTTTTAACTCCGTAGTAAACATAGATTTGAATGAACTTTCTTTTGGATGGTTAGTTATCTTGGTGATGCCAATGTAAAACGCCATGTTTTTTTTTCAGTAGTAACATCGCGACAAATATCTTTAATATAAAAGTGATCAGATTCTTTAAAGTAAAAGTTATTAAGAACACAGCAGCAGAGATCAATTACGTATGTAGCATGATCGCAGCAGAGAGCACTTAAGTAACACCAATTAAGTATGTAGCATCATGACAGCAGAGATCTATTAAGTAATTCTAATTGAGTCTGTAGCATCGTCGCAGCAGAGATATATTATGTTACACCAATTACAGTATGAAGCATCATCACAGCAGAGATCTATTAAGTATAACCAGTTAAGTATGTAGCATCACGGCAGCAGAGATCTATTAAGTAATACCAATTGAGTCTGTAGCATCGTCGCAGCAGAGATATATTACCAATTACAGTATGTAGCATCATCACAGCAGAGACCTATTAAGTAACACCAATTAAGTATGTAGTAACATAGAAGCAGAGATCAATTAAGTAACGCCAATTACAGCCTGTGGCATCATCACAGCAGAGATCTACTAATTAACACCAATTAAGTCTGTGGCATGATCACAGTAGAGATCGATTAAGTAACACCAATTACAGCCTGTAGTATCATCATTGCAGATATCTATTAAGTAACACCAATTACAGTATGTAGCGTCATCGCAGCCTGTTTAGTAACACCAATTAAGTCTGTAGCATCATCGCAGCAGCGATCAATTAAGTATGGGAGAGTCCACTAGGCATAAATGGGTTAATATTTGTGTTTTACGGTCCCGATTAAAGCTGATATCAACGGTAGTTATTTGTAGTTCTAGTGAACGTTATAACCACGTGTGTTTCACGGAGAACGTATTTTGTTTTGAGAAAATTATCCGATACAGAAGTATACACACGTGTCGTGTCGATTTAATCCATAGGATTTTCACCTCAAACGTCATTGCAGACAGAAAATGTAGTCCTGTATAATGCTTTCGGCATATTTGTTTCAGTTGAAAACAACAAAATTTACGGGCTTAAAGCGGCCTTTTCACAGATTTTGGCATGTTTTGAAGTTTGTTATTAAATGCATTATATTGATAAATGTTCACATTGGGTCTAAAAATCTCCAGTAAAAAAAAAGCAAGAATACAAATAAAGAATTTCAAAAAAAGTAACCCTCAACCACTGACCCCCCTGGAGCCATGGAGCAAAATTCTACCGCTCTATCCACTAGACCATCCGCTCTCATGGCATGTTCAGCGTATTTTTCACGTTATATATGCAATCATAGTATCAACAAATACAACGACAACAACAGAATTCTCCGAATTTTTCAATCGTTTCGCGTTGCAACGCTTTATGATTTTCAGGCTTTTAAATCGTCAAAAGATGCTAATAATGGATATTTTAGAGCATGTTAAATGTTTAGTATTACTTTTTCCTCACAAATATCATAACTTCAAGGAAAATTTGCGAATCTGAAACATTTTTTTTCAATTTTGTCAATTTACCAAAGCGTGAAAAGGCCCCTTTAACACTAACCTAATTGTTTTTTATTCGAGTTAGAATGATGATCATCTATGAATGAACAAATATTTTTACCATTTTATGGTAGGAGTTTTATTTCGCTTAGTGCAATATAATGTATACATTTGTGTTTTTCTTAGGCTATAACAAGTATTTTTTAAATATTCATTTAAACAATCTTTGAACAAGTCCCTTTAACTGTCAATTCTATATTATGATTAAAAATTATAGACGTTCGGGATTTCTTTTTCTAATTGCGCAATGAAAAACTTCGTACAAAGAGCTCATGAAAAGGAGTAACTAAACATGTATTGACCAACAATGGCCAATCGGTCAGATACCATTAAACAGTATTTGACACCAGAGTTAACGAATGCAAATCCAATAGTTAAGCTGGATCGATAAAATTTATATGAATGCTGCCGAAGTGCCGGGTGTCATTTTGTGTTAAAGATCTCTTTAAATATAATGTCGTGTTTACACTTTTCATAAAGATTAAACAGCAATTAAAATTTTAAACTGGAAAATGTTTGAACTAAAGTTGTCGACTTTATGATTGTACCGTCTATTGCGGTTCAGGATAATTAAAATACAGGTTTTCCAGTAACGGATAAGGATAACAGTTAAAAATGGATGACAACGCAGACACGAAACAGTCCATGGAAGTGGACGATATTGATGAAACAGCCACCGATGAAACTACAAACAACAAAGATGAACATAATGAAGAGGGCGAACATTGCCCACCGACGTGTCTCAAAAATGTGGATGAAAAGGCGAATGACGCACCTACATACATAACGACCACTCGTTTTTGCGAGACAAGGTTTATAAGCGCTCCTTAAGCTATTTGTCCTGCGTGCGGTGATGATCCTACACAGCGTGCTGGCCGCATGGCGCGTCGTGGTCTCGCGAGGGGACGACTACTTTTGGGCGCTCACCGCTGGAAACGCGTTCTGGGCTGTCGAAATATTTGTCTCCATAAAGCAATTGAACGCCAGAAAACAGAGCAGGTATCGTATTTAAACATCATATGTGAAAATATACACAGTTGCTTGCTCATCTAAGACTCGTGTTCTCGTATATATTGAATGGATTAGTTTCGCAATATTGCCTCGATTGCCACTTGACCTGCGTTCGTTTGTATCTCGTCATATCCGTGTCTAAAAGTTACATATATATTTCTTTTTTCGCATAGCTGGTCGACGCTGGGGTATGATGAAATTTAAATTAAATGAACTAGTGTATATAGATGGAGATTTTACTTTTAAAACTAAGATTGCCCTCTAACTGATACTATTTTAATATTTACTAAGGAGCAATATCCCTATAGACAACTATAGTTTCGTTTTTCGTATAGGTGGTCAACAAAGGGAAAAGAACTATTATTAACACTAATACATTACTTAACTACAAGTAAGCGTAACTCATTTCGACATATGATTTTCATTACAAACAGCTTTAAAGTTATCAGCATTTCTATCCGATAAGTATAAATTTCATTCAACTACGAATAAAAAATAACATTCAAATATAAAGTTGGATTATGCGGTTATATATGCCCATCATACGAATTCATATTCATGTATTTTTTCCTTGTAAAAAAGACTCAAAGGTTTAAATGCACAAAATAAACGAGTAATATCTTCCATATGAAGATTGAAACAATAATTCTATTCACTAGTTCAACTTGTTGCAGAATAATACAATTAGTGCTGCAATTATTAAACTACGTTTGAAATTATGTTATAAGATTCTCACGAAAACACATTAACATGTTTACTCGTTATATTGTAAATTGATCTTTCTTCGAAATGAGTATATTTTTGTTTGTATTTACTTCATGCTGTTATTGTATACGAATGTAAATGACGATGAGCTTGTAATGCTTAAGTCTGAATAAACTATTCTGATTCTGATTCTGATTCTAAAAGTTAAAGAGAAAGACCACGATCGTGCGTCGTGCGTGACAGATTGAACGACAACTAGAGTATGTTTGTATGACCCGTATAAATGCAGACTAACCATAAATCTCATCGGATTCTTACGTAATTATGGAATCAATAAAATTATTTTACACCTTATTCAATCAGTAGCTAGAAGTTCAAATGAAAGTTCCTAAATTCTCAAAGTAAACATGCACACTAAAGACGAACATAACTATAAGGCCTACGGATATTTTGAAACGTTCTTCTGCCCGATGAAGCGTTAAAGAATGTACATAACATTGAGCCTATTAATCTTGTGAAAGTAACACAATAGTACAGTGATCAAAGCGATATTTCAGCGGTCGAGCCCCAGATAAAGGAAAACAGCATTAGCCACCAAAATATGGTAGATTAAAAGCATTAACAAGTCGGGGTGTTTTTGTTTGATTCGCTGCCCGCTCGTCGCGGTATTTACTAGTAAGTGATCGAGCCTTAGGTAAAGTAGAACAGATTAAGCAAAAAAGAATAGGGTAGATAAAACCATAAACAACGCGGTGTGTTTTTGCTTGTTCTCGCTGTCCGCTCAAATGTTTCCCATGTTTCAGATGGCGCCCCAGTTTTGTTTTGTACCTTCTGCTACTTCTTCCTGCTATATGGCTGCTGCAACTGCACCAGTATGACAGTCGCGCGGTCTGAGCAGCCGACTCAGAACACTACCGGCTCCGGGGGCAGCACCCTGGTAAGACACCGAATTAAATTGAGCGTCGCTCTAGGAAAACGGGGTTTAATGCATGTGCGAAAAGTGGCGTCCTTCATGAGCATATGAAGTTCGAACAGACTCATCAGGGACGACACTTTCCGCATGTGTGGTATTTTTCTTTTTAAAAGGAATTCTCTTATTTATTATCGAAAATCCAGTTAAGGCAGAAAGTGCCGCTCCTGCGGATTGCACATGCTAATCTGGGTTTTCACACTTAACAATTTAACGTACATTCAATTCCGTTGTTTAAGAGCGAGGCTCAAATTATAGAGTGAACATACCGGTAGTTTCCCGACATGTCTGCAGTGAACATACCGGTAGTTTTCCGACATGTCTGCAGTGAACATAACGGTAGTTTTCCGACATGTCTGCAGTGAACATACCGGTAGTTTTCCGACATGTCTGCAGTGAACATACCGGTAGTTTTCCAATATGTCTACATTTTCAATTTCCAACATACATTATATAAATATTACATGTCTGACAGGGTTTTAGTAAAATTGTCAACTTGAAGAAATACTCGCCTCGGTTGACAGTATTTTTCCGAAAGTTGACAAATTTACTGTCAACCAGTCAGGCATGTAATATTTATTTTTTACACCGAAAAAACTATTCAAACATGAACAATTTATATGAACCACGAACAATTGTAATATTCAACAAGACTATTGCCAAGCAATATATGTCCCCTACCGGCACCACCATTGTTAGAAATTCCACCATTGTCAGATTTTTTTTTGTTGCCATAGCATTGACGTAGAAACAAAATGAAATGACATGCATAATCTCCATATTGCCATCTAGGCTATCAATGTTTCAAGTTTCATGAAAAAATATGAA
Source organism: Dreissena polymorpha (assembly GCF_020536995.1). Taxonomy (NCBI): domain Eukaryota; kingdom Metazoa; phylum Mollusca; class Bivalvia; order Myida; family Dreissenidae; genus Dreissena; species Dreissena polymorpha. The sequence continues at coordinate 20,021,781 of NC_068368.1, read as the reverse complement.
GAAATTTTACAGTTATCGCAGGATCCAAAACAAAGTGTGACTCACTGACAGACAGACAGAGCGCAAACCATAAGTCCCCTCCGGTGAAACCGGTAGGGGACAATAATTGTATTTAATTTCAGCCATGATTGGCAGATTTGGTCGTCTGTTTACACCGGAAATGCAAAACTGCGTACTGCGCATGCGCGAATGGGTTAGTATATTTTTTATCATTCCGGACGTGACTGCTAAGGTAGCGGGCGACAGTATTTTTTTTAAGCAGGCGACAGTATTTTAAGGACAGTATTTTTCCCGCTGGGTCTGACAGTATTTCTATGTCACGATGGCCTATGGGAGTTTAGCATTGTGAATAAAAGTGAGGTATAATAATTTCAAATATACAATTGTCACTTAAAACGCGCCAAAACTATTATATCCAAATATCAAAGTTTCAATCCGAACGCGAAATAACTATCATAGAAAGACATGCAAGGGGCACATTGGTAATGACGTAACTACGGTATCCTAGTCAAGTGTATACATATCATAGTCAAATGTACAAATATCAAAGCGGACGTGACATAACTATGATAGTCCAATGTACAAATTTCACAACGACTGTTACGTAACTATCATGGTCAAATGTATAAAAGTGTGACATCGCACGTAAAGGATGACAAGAATCATTTCCAATATTTTCAGTTCATGTGTCCCGCTATAAGTGTATCTACTGTAATATTATACGTTTCAAGTTAACATAAAACATGTTTTTCCTTTCCCGTGACTGCTTTCGAAGCCGAAGTCTTAAATACCACGTGATGTGTTTGCATTCTCCAGGACAACTTGCTGAATATCGAGGAGACCACGTGGATAGTCGTGATCCAGGAGACGCTTATCTACGTGCTGCTGTTCGGCCGCTGGCTCAACGACGACGTGGCCGGCAAGAATCTTTCGCAGCAACTCATCAACTTCCTGGCAAGCGCCTCCGACATCATGGAGCTGTACGCGCTATTCGACCTGCCCGACGTGCAGACGCACTTCACCAGCACTATTGCTGTGCTGGCCATCTGGTCGATGAGTTTCATCCAGTTTATTCCGGTTCTTACCAAAACCATACACCGTCAGAATGCAGTGGCCGACTCGTCTCCACCGTCCATCGAAGCGGGAGAAAACAAAAAATCAGCTCCAAGTTCGCGGAATTTTCATATAGCGGAAGTTGTCTTGACCTTCCTCTTCCAAGACGGGCCGTTCCTGGCAGTACGTCTGTTCATCATAATTAACTTCAACACAATATCGCATAGCTTGGTTTTCTTCGTGATCAAAAACGTCGTCACAATTATGTTGCTGATATACCGCCTCGCTGTGTTATTAAAGGCTAAGCCCGGAAAGAAACAACAGTAATGTAATATGAGACAACAATCGAGCCTCGTTGTAGGAAATCTGAGCGTAATGTTTGTGATAAAGTATTGTCCTATTTTAACATGTGCAGACCGCACAGGCTAATCAGGGACTCCATTTTCCGCCTAAACTTGATTTTCGATTAGAAAAGACTACATAACAAAAATTCCATAAAAGTGAAAAGTGTCGTGCCAGATTAACACGTGCAGACATGATTTAAGCCCTGTTTTCCTAGAACGAGGCTCTGTTATATAACAGGGATGTGATCGACCCATCTCAAGCCCGGAAGGACTGATTGGCTTTCCAAAGTATGATCCCAAGTTCGAATCAAGATAATGGTTCACTTGTTTTGAAATAAATTTAGGGTCATCAACGTTGCCTTAGGTACATTTAAAGTGTTATTTCCTTTCTGCAGCATATAGTCTGATTTACTTATTGTCTGTTCTATGTTTTATGTTAAAACATTAATTATAATAGTATTTTATTTACTTTCGTTTTTAAATCAACTAACAATGTCTTGAAGTTTTGATGCTTAATTTACATCCTCAGTGAAGTGATGTTTTTTCTGTAAGCTATTCAAAATACAATACAACGAACTTTCTTTTTCCAAATGTTGATGCTGAAATGACCATAGCTTAGTTAGGTAGTTTCAAAGGCTAATGTTTGTTTAATTTCTTTACGGTATTGAACCATATATCATTTCAACTTTATGACTTAAGTAAAACCATGAGAACCACACAACGTTATTGATGATTGGTCGAATTTGTTAAACAGTGAATGCTTGTTTTCTTTTGTTTGGTAAGCTGTTGAGATCCTATCTAAGAGTGAAAGCAATTTCTAAAGTGTGTGCGCATGCGTGGAAGTGAGAAGACGCGTTTTTAAAAGATTATAAAATATATGAAATTAGTGATTTATAAGATACATAAATAATGAAAATTGGAATATACTGGATAACAAATATACCGGTAACACTTTACTCGGTTTATAGATTACGGAAAACATGAAAAATACATTAAAGTCAGCATAAACAAAACGATGGTCAGAAAACGTAGTTTGTATACGGATCGCCATTTGTAATTATTTAAGCATACCTACAGAATATTGGAAACATGACCGCGTCTTTGTAACACTGTTTTACTGCTTGTTAGTCCCCTACCGGTTTCACCGGAGGGGACTAATGGTTTTGTCTCCGTCCGTCACATTTTCTGGATCCTGCGATAACTTTAAAAGTTCTGAATATTTTTTCATGAAACTTGAAACAAAAATGATGGCAATATGGACATTATGCACGTCATTTCATTTTGTTCCTACGTCAAAAATTGTGGTTGATATGGCAACAGATAGACTGGAAATAGTGCTGATAATGGTGTTTTTTCTGGATCCTGCGATAACTTTAAAAGTTCTTCATATTTTTTCATGAAACTTGCAACATGTATAAACGGCAATATATTGAAGATATTCAGCGATATGATTATGGTATGTTAATAATATATTCTAAATGTGTTTTCAACAATACCACGAAACATATTATATTTGATAAATTTAACAAGAATTATTCCACCATACCGTATTGACTAATGTATAAAGCATTCATGAGCGCGATGATTCTCGATACTGTTAATAATCAAATCAAATGGCAATTCCCGACAAACCACTAAAACAGGTTTGTTCGAAGAACGCGCGTATAAATGTTTAAAATATGTACGGATACTTCGAGTGTGGCCGGTTGACTCATATATTTTAATTTCACTTCCATTCTTCTTTTGGTTTTCGGTTTTGTATCTATAGGTTAATGACCAGCAATATGTAATAATGTAAAATAAGCCGCGAAAACTCCGCGTAACATCCCGTAATGCATGTGATGCAGCTAAGAACTGCATAGAAAAAGACATTCGCTATCTTTGATCCCATTCATTGAACTCTTTGAACTCTTTACCTTTCATCAACTCCAACCACAATCAACGCCGTATATCTTTTTTTAAAGATATTTCTTGTTTCAGCTATACTGAGCAAAATTAAAATGTAAACACATGTTGAGAGATGTAAGATATATCCAAAAGAAGCATAGTGATTGTGATTCAAGTGGCAGCGAATTAGACACCAGTATACAACAACAAAATGACAAACACATATTTAAACAAAAGAAAAAGAAAGGTTAAACACAAGAAATCATACAGAAGAAATTGAAATGGCCATGGCTGAAACAGACATAAAAAAGGATTAACAGCAACAAACGAAAAGATTACTAGCATTTGTTCAGGAAAAAACTCAGCCCTTAAACAAGTCATTGTGGATACAATTACTCTTACGAAAGACGATATTTTAAAATCTGTAGAGCACAAAATTAATGTTATTGAAAGCAAAATTCCGAAAAAGAAAAAGAGAATGACACCCGGAAAAGTAAAATAAGCCAGATAGAAAATCAATTAGTGATAGCTTAAGAAGATGAAGCCCACAACATCATAAACTTGAAGGAGAACCTGCATGGTCAAATAAACGAGCTGGAACAATACGGGCGTAGAAACAACATACGCATCTCTGGTATCTCTGAAAGTCTAGAGAAAAACACAAATGAATCGGCTGAAACAACCACCAATAAGATTGTACGTATATTGAACGAAAAGATCCCAAGTATGAATCTGACATTGATATCGCCCACTGACTAGGAAGACCAAGAGTCGGTCATACGCGCCCTGTTATAGTTAAATTCGTGTCTAGGCTGAAAGGAATACACTCATGTCAAACAGACGGCAATTTAAAGGGACCGTCATCTTCTTAAATGAGGATTTGACACAATCAACCAGAAAGTACTCATGGCAATAACGAGGACCATATCTGACCAAGAAGCTGTCTGGTCGTGGGACGGAAAAGTACACCATAATCTTCGCTGCACTATGGCTGATTAAAGCCAGCATAATTCATACACATATGTTGTAACCCCATTTCAAACGAACGCCAGATTTTAAACATATCATAATCATGTTTAAACATTGACAATAAAGTGAGTATAGTCAATAATAAACCTGTTAAGCCCCCGGGTCGATAGATCGGGGGTATACTGTTTTTGGCCTGTCTGTCTTTCTTTCTTTCTTTCTTTCTTTCTTTCTTTCTTTCTTTCTTTCTTTCATTCTTTCTTTCTTTCTTTCTTTCTTTCTTTTCTTTCTTTCTGTCTTTCTTTCTTTCTTTCTTTCTTTCTTTCTTTTTCTTTCTTTCTTTCTTTCTTTCTTTCTTTCATTCTTTCTTTCTTTCATTCTTTCTTTCTTTCTTTCTTTCTTTCTTTCTTTTTTTCTTTCTTTCTTTCTTTCTTTCTTTCTTTCTTTCTTTCTTTCTTTCTTTCTTTCTGTCTTTCTTTCTTTCTGTCTTTCATTCTGTCCCAAAACTTTAACCTTACAGTAAAGTTTTGCAATAACTTTTGAAATATTGAACATAGCAACTTGATATTTGGCATGCATGTGTATCTCATGGAGCTGCACATTTTGAGTGGTGAAAGGTCAAGGTTATCCTTCAATGGCAAAGGTAAAAAAAGAGCAAAAAGCGGCGCATTAGGGGGCATTGTGTTTCTGACAAACACATCTCTTGTTAGAAAGTATAACATATCCCATAACGTTATACTAATATTGTTCACAAAAGCATTAGAATGGTATTGATGAATACAAATTAAAATTAAAACAAATATAGAATCTAACTCAACAGCCGTGTATAAACGTGCATGTGCGTTAATGTATACATAAAGTGATTAGTGTAAAACACGTAGGCATGGCTATATATAATGGTTTATGTTAGAAATTTATTGTATGTATACAAATCAATCGTTCTATAAAATTGCGCCTAAATATACCATTGTAATTAGATGCACTACAACACAACAACAACAACATTTATTTCAGCAATAAAGCTTACAATAAAGATTCTAGCCTACAATAGTGAATACAAATATACTTCTGGTTCAGATGAATGTATTTAGTATTTGATAGAGGAGGAAGAAAACTATTAATCGTATTGAAATTGATTAATAGTCTGAAATCTGAAAATGTCAGTGATTATCTATTAATTGATTGGATGTTAAACCTGTAATGTATGTATGATTCTGACATATTAAAAAGCTTAAAGATTTAATCAACAATTTTAACAAAGTAAGAGATAGTGTGATAAAGTTCTCGTAGAATAATGTATGCGTGAAACAAATAATGTACATGCTCTTTTTATACGCCCGTTTTAAAAAACGGGACGTATTATAGTTTCATCTTGGCGGCGGGCGGGCGGGCGGGCGAGCGGGCTATCGGGCGGCGTCCACAGCAGTTTCCGCTCTCTAATTCAAACAGTTTTCATCCGATTTTCACCAAACTTAGTCAGAAATTTTATCTAAACAATATCTAGGTCAAGTTCGAATATGGGTTATGCCGGGTCGAAAACTAGGTCACAGGGTCACTAAGTGCATGTCAAGCATTTAGCATGGTTTCCGCTCTCTAATTAAAGTAGTTTTTATCCGATCTTCACCAAACTTGGTCAGAAGTTGTATCTGGACAGTATCTAGGTCGAGTTCGAATATGGGTCATGCCGGGTCAAAAACTAGGTCACGGGGTCACTTAGTGCATTTCAAGCATTTAGCATGGTGTCCGCTCTCTAATTGAAGTAGTTTTCATCCGATCTTCACCAAATTTGGTCAGAAGTTGTGTCTAGATGATATGTAGGTCAAGTTCAAATATGGGTCATGGTAAAGTTATCAATTTGTCCAAAACCTTCAAACGTTCGTATCTTGTGACAGTTTGGCACTCTTGTTAATATATATATGACAGACAAAAACACGTAAATATGAATCATAACATGTATACTTTAGACAGACATAAGTATTCATATACAAAAATTTTTATTTAATAATAAACAAGGTATATATAGCAGTAGGTATATGAAAAAATCGATAGTGTGTGATGAGTGAATTCATTGATCGATTCATCACTTACAAGTTCTTCCCTTAAATTGTTTGCGTGATATATATATTTTGCTATGTTTATCAGTTCATTTTATTGTTTGTGGACATAAGGATTTTAAATTTTGTTATCGTTGGCCATCTGCAATAGTATGGTTTTAAGTATTTTCTTCTTAGGTGAGAGTATAAGGGACACGTTAGGATAAAATGATATTCATTTGAATTAAATGTGAATTACAGATTTTGCGTTTTCTGTCTTCTCTATTTATATAATAATAAAGCCCTTGTTCAATTTCCAGTTTGTGTGAATATAGTCCGATTCTACTTAATGCTATTCTATATTTACTTTGTTTTATGGTTTTTAGGTATGGTTCGAATTTAAAATTACTTTTGAATGTAAAATACGCGCTAAGCCTTCCAGATTGATTAATATTACTTTGCCAGTTCTGTTTGAATTGATTTAGTATCATGAGTTTGATGGTATCTAGTAATGGTTTAGCAATGCTTTGGTTTATCCATAACTCCGCAAGGCCCATATGTTCCAACATTTCTTTTATTTGTGATGCCCAGTTATTTTTATTGAAATTGACTCCATTTTCTGCGTCAATTTTCAGCATGAGACAAACCTTTTTTATTATGTTATTTTCCTATAAGCTAATTTTTTTTATCCAGTATCGAAAAAAATTTTTTTTCGGTGTTCATTCATAGGTATTCTTCCAAATTCGCCATACATACCCATTATATTAGTTGATGATTTTACGCATAGTAATTTTGCTTAAAAATTTCGAATAGTAATTTTCTTTAAAATTTCGAATGGATTTGCTCAATGTTTTTTGCTTTATGTTGACCCCATACCTCAGCTGAGTAGTTTCAAATTGGACTTATTAATACGTCAAATAATTTTACTTTTTCTTGTGTTTAAAATTCATACTGATTAAAACGGAAAAAAGTTTATGCAATGCCCTTAACGCCTGTTCTGATATGCACTTCTGAGTTCTGTTCCAGTTTCCGTTTTTGAAAAATAAACTCCTAAATATTTAAAGGATGGGGCTATTTCAAGTTTTTCGCCATATAGGAATATGTCAATATTTGCGTGCCTTGTACTTTTTTCAAATATCATAATTTTTGTTTTTGCTGTATTTATCTTCAATTTTCATGTGTTACAGTATACCTCGATATCGTTTAGCATGGATTGTAAAGCGGTGGGTGATGTTGCGAATAAAACCTGATCATCCGCGTAAAGTATTAAAAATAGTTTAAGTTCATTGATTGAAAATATATCGTTAATATTCGAGTTAATATTATCTAAAATATCGTTTACGAATACCATAAACAATAAGGATGATCCACAGTCGCCTGCTTTACTCCTTGGTAAGAGTATATGATGTCCGATATCTCGTTATTAATTTTTATTGCTGATTTGACAATGGAATACATCGCTTTTATAGCGTTAATCATTTTGGTGCTTATGTTATGTGAGACAAGTTTTTGCCATAAGAATGGAAGATTTATTTTATCATTACATTTTTCATAATCTATGAATGCGCTGTACACTTTTTGTCCGCTGTGAATTAATTTAGATATGATTGCCTGTAATAAGAAAATGCAATCAGTAGTGCTTTTACCTTTTTGATACCCAAACTGAGTTTTTATTACTGTTTCATTCTTTTCTGTCCATATTGAGAGACGATTGAAAAGAATTTGTGAATATATTTTAGCTAGTATATTATTTAGTGTTATTCCTCTGTAATTTTGTGCTAGGTAAGGATCACCCCCTTTAAATATTGGTATAACGTAGCCCAATCCCCCGCATTCAGGGTATATAGCGTTGTAAAATAGGTTGTTATATAGTGTGTGTAGGTAAGGTGATATGATATCAAACGCACTTTTTATGAATTCTGTTGATATTTCATCAGGTCCACATGCTTTATTATTATTTTGTTTAAAAACTGCCTTCTTTTTTTTGTTTACTGTTATTTCGCAATCTAAATGTTGATCGTTTATTGCATAGTTTTCAGTATTTTCATAATCAGTGTGTTCATTTGAAGTTTGGGTTTCTCCTAGAATGGAATTGAAGTGTTCAAATAGCTGATTAGTTTGAAAATTGTTTAATTGTTTATTTTTTTATTATAGTGTTTTTAGACAGATTTCCAAAATTCTATAGGTTGTGATTTTGCGATATTTTCAAATTTGGAACCTTGGTATATTTTGTATTTATTTTGTGCAGACTTTCTTATTTTGTTATAAACGGTTCTCTGTTTTGAAAAATATACTATGTTTTCATTTGATTTATTGCGGTTGAAGGCGTTACGTGCATTTTTTTATTTGTGTTTTGCTTCGTGACAGTCTTTGTTAAACCACGGGGGTTTTGCTTGCGGATTAGCGTTGTGACTGCGTAAGAAAGTTTTACTGAAAACCCGTGTTGCTTGTTTATGGATCTTTTACACCCATTATTGCTGCTTCTTCCTGTATGTGCCCGATGATGATCGGAAATATTAACTTCATGACGCTATACATGTATTCTAAAATCTTTTTCAATAAAGAAGGAATGTAGTTGATACTTGTTCGTAGTTTCATTTTATCGTTCCTCAAAAAGTTGTAACTCTGTTGCTCTGGTATCTTGCCTACTATTGAGTAATTTAATGGTAATTAAATTGAAAGCGTTTTAGTTCCCTTGCATTATTGTTTAATTGAGTTACAATGCTATGAGGTTAAATTTTATTTACACGTAAATGTATCATGACTATTGCTGGGCCAAGTGTGAGGTTGAGCGCTCTATAACCGGTTTAAACCCCCAATGCTTTGCACTGACCGTTCCAAGGCGGTGACCCCAGCTTTATTCTTATATGTGTTTATGTTGTTTTGTATTGTGCTGATTTGTGCTGTTTTGTCATGTTTGGGCAATTGGCCACTTGCCTTAAATAAAGGACCAACTAATTGATTATAATAAGAATTCAATACTGCTCCAGCAGCTGGAGTTTCACTTCTTTATATGAAGGTTGCGAGCAGTTTTACCTGATCTGTTGCATTGCTGCTATTAAAATCCGTTAGTTTATTTATATTATTGATTAATGATTCACGAAATACATGCGCCAATTCTTGGTTAAATATCAATTTAGTTTCTGTGTGATTTTCTGTATTGCAATGTTTATTTTTCATTTTGTATTCATTTAATTTGAATGAAAAATGTCAGTGGCGTAGCCAGACCCAAATTTTAGCCGAGGCAGTATCTTAGGTCATTCTAGAGGGGTCCGGGGGCTTGCCCCCCCCCCCTCTACCCCGTATTTTTTTATACCTGGAACGTCTATGGTGCGTTTTAAAGGCCATTTAAAACTACATTTTATACTAAATTATCGGAATCGGGGACGCTTCATATGACCGTTAAGTATCAATAAAGTTAACAAAAAAATCTGCTACAAGTTTAAATACATTAAATCATACTCGTTTTCAATCATAAGCACATATAACAAGAATATGTGTTTGTCAGAAACACTATGTCCCCTTCTGCGCCACTACGAAACTATATATTTAACCTTTGAATTTCAATGATGTTTAATTCACCAATCATGATAACTTAAGTTTCAATTTAAAATATGTGTATAATTAAAAGTTTAACATAACTAGATCTAAATACATTTAACTTTTAAAAAACAATACTATTTTACTTTTTCTTTTAGTTCATTACAATGGTATAAACAAAAACAAAAATATTGGCGGTATACGATCGCATTATTCATGGTAAAGATTATTAAAAACGATGGAATAAATCTCTAACAATTAATGGAAATAGGTTTAATAATATATTGCTCGTGAATTCTCGAAAGAAATGGAGCGATAATTGGGAATCGTCAGGACCGTTAACAATCATCTTTCTTCTGCTATTTTAAACATAGGACAAAATTGACATCAGTGTTAGTTAAAACGTTGAGTCATTGTTAAATCTATTACTGTAATTTCAAAAGTTTTCAGTTGAACAGTCTTTAAATAAGCCCCTTTAATAATCTAGCACTGAGTACATTAAGCATGTGTACTTGGTATTGGTATTTCGCTGCAAGAAGAGTTTAAATGAATATACTTTTACATTTTTTAGAAGATAAAACTCATAAGAACAAAACAAAGCTGATATGCTAATGTTGAGTCTAATAGAACATTTGCCAATACATGCACTGAATGTCGTTCGAGTTCTGTGTAGGTATATGTAGGTATTTGAAAGGTAGGTGTAAAGAATAAAAATCGCCGTGTTTAAGGTTTTGGTGCAAGACAGCGGTTAATTGCGTTTTCTTCTTTGCAGAAAACGAGACAATAAATTAAAACATAAACGTGGAACCACGTAAAATACTTACATTATAAGTTTAATATTTATTAAAGATAAATGTAAGCCACCTTTTCATAACGTGTACATCGTGTGACTTATAAATAATTAATTGGTACATCAACACAGTCGCATTTAATGTGTTGCAGACGACTTTCATGTTCGAGTCGAACATAAAAATTGATGGCTGTTGCAGTGATTCAATCATTTACTACAATGTTAATCAATCTGTTCTTTTGTTGACCATTAATATATCGGCTGTTTCATTGAAATGATGTGGGTTTTAATCATATAGTATGTGCTTATAAAAGTATACTGTGTGTTTGTCATAGTATGTTGTGTATTTGTTTTGGTATGCTGTGTTTTTTTGATGATATGCTGTGTTTGTGATGACTTTTTTGTGTTTGTCATTTAAGAATACGTAATTGTCATCCAAGAATTGTATCATTTTCGAAGTGTTTTTCAGATTATTGCGTGGTCTTTTGTTTAGATCGACGTATTGGGTATTTAAGAAACTGTCTTCAATAAAAAAAGATTTTAATGCGTTCAAACCTTGTGTCTGTTTTACGAAATTATAACGTTCAATAATTTGGTATGTTAACTATTGAATAAGGTTTTAATTATAAATTATAATCATAAATTCACATTTTATATAATTTAACCATTATTCATCCGTTTGACTATTCAGTTTTCAAATTTTCTAATAAATATAATATTTACTTGTATTTACCACTGATAATAAGCATGTAGTCGTAGTTACTGTCTAGCAGAAATGAACATATCTAAAGTAACAGGTATAATCAACGACTTCGTACGCATGTTAGATAACAACGTTGATTGTTGTTCAATGGAAAGTAGTGCAAACTAATACATAGAAATAACTGAACAATGTAATAACTATATGCTAATACAATCCAAATATTGCATAATTGAATTTGTTGTAACATGATACTATTAGACTGTTTTATAAACAGAGAGTAATGTATTCGTTGATAAAGTCAACCCGAAAAAAACGAAGACGTCATTTATAGTGAATTAGTAATGTGCAGAGAAAGGCAGTGACATTGCATTGAATTTGCATCATTGACACCAGTTTGCTCTGTCAGACAGCGGTATAGTCATTAAGACCGAAAGAAGAGAGAAGAAATCAACAGAACAGGAAGAAAAACAACA